>NC_136015.1:27564115-27834115 GCF_048128805.1 Centroberyx gerrardi | reverse complement strand
ACTACTACTGCTACTACTACTACTGCTACTACTACTACTACTACTACTACTACTGCTACTACTACTACTGCTACTACTGCTACTACTACTACTACTGCTACTACTGCTACTACTACTACTACTACTGCTACTACTACTACTACTACTACTACTACTGCTACTGCTACTACTACTACTACTACTACTACTGCTACTGCTACTACTACTACTACTGCTACTACTACTACTACTACTACTGCTATTGCTACTGCTACTACTGCTACTGCTACTACTACTGCTGCTACTATTGCTACTACTACTACTACTGCTACTACTACTACTGCTACTACTACTACTACTGCTACTACTACTACTACTACTGCTACTACTACTACTACTGCTGCAGAGTTGGGAAAGAATAAATCAAAATATATCTTGATATAAATTACTTGCTAATCGAATGCATCAAAATGAATAATTTCAATATGATAGATGTAGTTTGTAATTTCAAAATACAAATTTTTATTCAGTCATTCATTGATTCATTCATTTTTATTTATTGATTTTTGCCAAATGACGTATCTTAGGACAATTATCCCTGAACGCCTCCAACTAAACAACGGCTGAGTCAGGTTACTGAGATAAATACTGAGTCACGTTTAGAGATAAATACTGAGTCAGGTTACTGAGATAAATACTGAGTCACGTTTAGAGATAAATACTGAGTCACGTTTAGAGATAAATACTGAGTCACGTTTACTGAGATAAATACTGAGTGACGTTTACTGAGATAAATACTGAGTGACGTTTAGAGATAAATACTGAGTCAGGTTTAGAGATAAATACTGAGTCAGGTTTAGAGATAAATACTGAGTCACGTTTAGAGATAAATACTGAGTCAGTTTACTGAGATAAATACTGAGTGACGTTTAGAGATAAATACTGAGTCAGGTTTAGAGATAAATACTGAGTCAGGTTTAGAGATAAATACTGAGTCACGTTTAGAGATAAATACTGAGTCAGTTTACTGAGATAAATACTGAGTCAGGTTTAGAGATAAATACTGAGTCAGGTTTACTGAGATAAATACTGAGTCACGTTTAGAGATAAATACTGAGTCACGTTTAGAGATAAATACTGAGTCAGTTTACTGAGATAAATACTGAGTCAGTTTACTGAGATAAATACTGAGTCAGGTTACTGAGATAAATACTGAGTCAGGTTACTGAGATAAATACTGAGTCAGTTTTATTGATAAATACTGAGTCAGTTTACTGAGATAAATACTGAGTCAGTTTACTGAGATAAATACTGAGTCAGTTTTATTGATAAATACTGAGTCAGTTTACTGAGATAAATACTGAGTCAGTTTTATTGATAAATACTGAGTCAGTTTACGGAGATAAATACTGAGTCAGTTTTATTGATAAATACTGAGTCAGTTTACGGAGATAAATACTGAGTCAGTTTTATTGATAAATACTGACTCAGGTTTAGAGATAAATACTGAGTCAGGTTTAGAGATAAATACTGAGTCAGTTTTAGAGATAAATACTGAGTCAGTTTTAGAGATAAATACTGAGTCAGGTTACTGAGATGAGTTGTATTTCATAGCTCATTCTAAATGCCAGTCCAACTTCAGTCTGCAGCCTGACGGACAAGAGTGAAAGAGTAAAGACAAAAACAAAGCACCAACCAAAATGACTTGAGAGGATCTGATGCCTCTGGTTAAAAATGACAAGCCAAACAAAACAGAAATGAAAGTGAAAAAGGTTTCAACTGAAAATACAATGCTGTGACTTCAAAACTAAAAAAAAGGTTCTCATCCAAAATAAAGACATGCAGTCACACCGAACGAAATGAAACGGGAAAACAATCCGACCACCGTGACACCGAAGATCCAACCACAATGACAAGAAACTAAGAGAAAACCAAAATAAAGAGCAGCAGCAGCACAGTGACGTCCTGCTGGAGAGTAGAAGAAGAAGCCAGAGTTTAACCACAGACAAAAAAAACCTGAAGTGGTTTAATTACGGACTGAGTCAAACCTCAGAGTCTCTGCTGCCACATGTGCAGCAGAAACAACATCACACTGTTTATTATGGAGAATATATTTATATATATAGTTATCTGTCAACCATTGAATCCAATGGGACATCTGGTAGATAACTAGTCATAAACATCCACAAGTGTTTACAGTTTCATTCATTATAAATTCCCAAGTTCCTTATGATTCAGTCCAGTTACAAACTTCTCATTAACATAATAACAGTTTCTTAATATTAAACTGAAGGTAATATTGTGATTAAAGTTTCTCTCTGCTTCTGATGGGATTATAATCTGCTGGTGATGTGTTCATGTTTCTTACAATATAATCATTTGATTGCTGATAATGATTATTTAGATTAATAATTATATCGATGTTTGGGTCTCAGGACAGAAAATCAGCAGTTCAACTTCCAGAACCAACAAATAATTATCACATCATGTATATTTTCTGTAAATTCACATATTTGTTTTCTTGTATTGCATTTAGAATCTACATAATTTCTCACTTATTTTAGATTTTTTTGTACATTTATATATTAGACATATTTTCATGTTCTGTTACTGTGCGCTCTCATAACGCTGCAGCTCCTTTTTGTTTTTCATACTTTTCATTCATATATTTCTGCTTAAGTTCTGTTGTGATAACTATCAACTGTGTGATGCTTCATTTCTCCATTTTCTCTGTAAATATTCATATGAGAGTTTTTCTTTCTTGTATTCTTTTATTATTTATTTATTTAGTTCAGTTTGTGGATCAGTTTAGTTTAGGTTAGTACTGAAGACAGGAAGTCGTTTCTCTGAGTCAGAGGTCAGGGGTCAGAGGTCAGGCGGAGCCTCCCTCCTGAATCATTTCCACCAACAGTCCATGAATGCAACACATTCTTCTTTGTAACGGAGTGAAACGTCACGGGTTCGATTCCCACCGGGACCGCAGGACTGAAACTGGAGGACCTCTGACTGGTTAACACAAAACCCTGTCATCTCAGAAAAGACCTGGTGTGGTTCTGGTTTGGAACATTTCATACGCACTTAAAAGGTTCTTTACAGAACCATAAAGGGTTCTGCTGAGGTAACAAGCCTAAATAACTATTTCTGGTTCTATATAGAACCTTTGATGTTCTGAATGTATCTTTCCCCCTTGGTTCTTATGTCTTTCCATTCAGAGCTGAGCTGCTAGCAGCGGCTAGCGTTAGCATGTTCACATTAACATCAGTGTGTTTGCTGGCTAGTTAGCTAGCTAACAGTTTGTTCAGGTTAACTGAGCTGACTCTTCTCAAGCTACAACTCAGAGTGTTTTGGAGTAGAGACTAGGGCTAAAGACAAGACAGTTTACTGTGTCACAGTAACCAAATCCACCTTATCACACTATTCACTTTTACTGAGAACGTTACTGAATGGATCTACAGCCGCACCACAACAAGCTGACTCAGCTGCTCTCTGCTTCTAGCTGCTTCATACAGATTTACATTTTATTAACTAACACACAGTTCTACAGATTTACACTTTATTAACTAACACAGTTCTACAGATTTACACTTTATTAACTAACACAGTTCTACATGTTCCTCCATCATGGAGACAGGCTGCTGCAGCAGAAACTGTGCAGCCTGTGACCTTTGACCTCGCAGATGTTTCATCTGAGAGGGATCAAAATGTCTTCTGACAGGAAATTAAACTCAAAACTCTTTATTCTGTCTTTCCTCTCTCTTCTCTCTTTCTTCATATTAAAAAGGCTCCTGTAGTGCAGGGTGGACACACACACACACACACACACACACACACACACACACACACACAGTGTTGGATAGGACGTTAACACAGTCCTACAGTTCACATTCTGGTTTCTCATGAAAGGAGCTCTGTGTGCCTGGAGGCCAAAACACACACACACACACACACACACACACACACACACACACACACACACACACACACACACACAGGGTTGAAGGAGGTTAAATTCTTCAAACGATAAAAATCAAACCAAAACTGACTGACAGACTAACTGACGCCTTCTCTCTCTCTCTCTCTCTCTCTCTCTCTCCCCCCCTCTCTCTCCCCCCCCTCTCTCTGTCTTCCCCCCCTCTCTCTCTCTCTCTGTCTCTCTCTCTCTCTGTCTCTGTCTCTCTCTCTCCCCCCCCTCTCTCTCTCTCCCGCTCTCTCTCTGTCTGTCTCTCTCTGTCTCTCTCTCTCTCTGTCTCTCTCTCTCTCTCTGTCTCTCTCTCTCTCTCTCTCTCTCCATCGCTCTCTCTCTCTCTCTCTCTCTCTCCATCGCTCTCTCTCTCTGTCTCTCTCTCTCTCTCTCAAAACAAACATCTAGACTTTCTACTCAACACATTTTCAAGACTCGTTTCTCTCGGGAAATCATCAGCTGTTTCTCATGTGGGATTCAGAGTTTAGAGCATCAGAAATTATTTTTTTAGACGATGACTTTTACTTTTATACTTTAAATAAATTTAACACCATGTACTTTTATACTTTGACTTGAGTGAAGGGTTTGAATCGATGCTTTAGATGAGTATTTGCACTTTGGACTTGAGTAAGGACTTTGTGACTGAATCTCTACTGGAGGCAGAAGAAGAAGAAGAAGCAGAAGAAGAAGAAGAAGAAGAAGAAGAAGAAGAAGAATCCTCTCTGTTTTCTCTCAGGTTATTTCTGTCTTCAGGCTGCGGTGAAGACGCAGAAAACAACAAGCAGCTCCTTCAGCGGAGCCTCCTGCTCTCCTCTCCTCCTCTCTCCTCTCTCCTCTCTCTCTCTCCTCTCTCCTCTCTCCTCCTCTCTCCTCTCCTCCTGTCCTTTTCTCTTCCCCTCTGTTCTCTTCTCTCCTCTCCTCTCCTCTCCTCTCCTCTCCTCTCCTCTCTCCTCCTCTCTCCTCTCTCCTGTCCTTTTCTCTTCCCTCTGTTCTCTCCTCTCCTCTCTCCTCCTCTCCTCTACTCCTCTCTCCTCCTCTCTCATCCTCCCCTCTCTCCTCCTCCTCTCCTCCTCCCCTCTCTCCTCTCCTCTCTTCAAACTGGTTGATTTGTGTCAAGCGGTGTTTTCTCCTCAGAGGCAGAATCTGATTTTAAGAGTTAATACTGGAATAAAGGATCGACTGGACTCTATTCAACTTTATTTTTACTGTCATGAGATTAGAGAACAACTTCAGACTGCTGGATATATTTAGTCACGTAATCTAACGGCAGATAATTTGATCGTTTCAGTAACTTTCACTCGATAAACGTCAGTCTGTCTTCTGTTAGAAATCGTCACAAAACAAAGTAAAGCGTTAAATCCTGAAACATGAAATTTGTTTTATGATTTCAGTCTCGAACATCTGAAGTTACGCAATCCTGAAAAAAAAAGAAATATTGAATCTTGTTAAAGGATTCATTAATGTTTAATTTAACACCTGAACATGTCAATTAATACTGAAACAACACAATTATCTGCCAGAGCATTAAAATAATCTGACTACCCAGAAATTAGATCAGATTAGATTAGATTAGATCAATGTAATGTAATCTAATCTAATCTAATATAGTCTGTTCTAATTTCAGGATGTGAAAAGTGAAAAGATCCTGAGGGTAGACTAGACTAGATTAGATCTGATCTAATGTAATGTAATCTGATGTAGTCTAGTCCAGTCTAGTCTAATCTAGTCTAGTCTAGTTTACCCTCAGGATCTTTTCAGTAATAATCTTGATTAGATTAGATAAAACTAGATTAGATCAGATTAGATCAGATCAGATGTAGTCTAGTCTAACCTCAGCAGATCAACTCTCTTTCTGCTGGCTGTGTGTCGCTCCAGACCTGAACACACACTGAAGTCTGTTAGATTCAGTCTGTCATTCTATTTTATTCTATCTTCTCTTCTCTCTCTTCTCTTCTCTTCTCTTCTCTTCTCTCCTTCTCTTCTCTTCTCTTCTCTTCTCTTCTCATCTTCTCTTCTCTTCTCATCTTCTCTCTCTTGTTGGTAAAGTTATTGGAGTTTAGTCCATGCAGGACCACAGTGGAAAGATTTATACACTTTCTTCTGCTTTCCATGCTTATATTTATTCAATAGTTAGTCTTCCATATTTTAGTAAGCAGTAGAAAGCAGCAGTAGAAACCAGATAGATAACAGTAACAGAGTAACACTTGTTTTACCTGAATTTTATGTATTTATGTGGCTCTGGTTTGTAGCAGCAATAAAGTTTATGTTATCTTATCTTATCTAATTATCTATAAAAGGTTCTCTGCAGCACCATAAAGGTTCTGCATCAGTTCAGACTACAGAACCTTTTTCTGGCACAGAACCGTTTAATGAAGTTTTTTGTTCCTGTAGCTCACTGGGAGTCTGAAGCAGAAAGTCTCTTCAGGCTCGACGAACACAGAAGAAACGTTAAAAAGCAGCAGAAGAAGAAGAAGCTCCTGTCGGAACTCACCGTGTCGTCGGCGGCGCGCGGACGGACCGTTCTCGCTCTCGGTTTGCCGGTTTGCTCCGCGCGGAGCGGCAGAGAGAGAGAGAGAAGCAACAGCAGAACAGACTCCATCTTCAAAACTGAGAAGACAGAGGAGAGAGAGAGAGGAGAGAGAGAGGGAGAGAGAGAGAGAGGGGTGGGGAGAGAGAGAGAGGGGGAGAGGGAGAGAGAGAGAGGGGGGAGGGGGAGAGAGAGGGGGGGAGAGAGAGAGAGAGGGGGGGAGGAGAGAGGGGGGGGGAGAGAGAGAGGGGGAGAGGGAGAGAGAGAGAGAGAGAGGGGAGGGGGTGGAGAGAGAGGGGGGGAGAGAGGAGAGGGGGGAGAGGGAGAGAGAGAGAGAGAGAGGGGAGGGGGTGGAGAGAGAGAGAGAGAAGCAACAGCAGAACAGACTCCATCTTCAAAACTGAGAAGACAGAGAGAGGAGAGAGAGGGAGAGAGAGAGAGAGAGGGGGGGGGAGAGAGAGAGAGGGGGGAGGGGGAGAGAGAGAGAGGGAGGGGGAGGGGGAGAGAGAGAGAGAGAAGCAACAGCAGAACAGACTCCATCTTCAAAACTGAGAAGACAGAGAGAGGAGAGAGAGAGAGAGAGAGAGAGAGAGGGAGGGGGGAGAGAGGGAGAGAGAGAGAGGGGGAGAGGGAGAGAGGGGGGGAGAGGGAGAGAGAGGGGGGAGGGGGGAGGGGAGGGGGGGGGAGGGGGGAGGGGGAGAGAGAGAGAGAGAAGCAACAGCAGAACAGACTCCATCTTCAAAAACTGAGAAGACAGAGAGAGGAGAGAGAGAGAGAGAGAGAGAGAGAGAGAGGGAGAGAAAGAGGGGAGAGAGAGAGAGGGAGAGAGAGAGGGGGGGAGAGAGGGAGAGAGAGGGGGAGAGAGAGAGGGGAGAGAGAGAGGGGGGGAGAGGGAGAGAGGGGGGGTGGAGAGAGAGAGAGAGAAGCAACAGCAGAACAGACTCCATCTTCAAAACTGAGAAGACAGAGAGAGGAGAGAGAGAGAGAGAGAGAGAGAGGGGGGGGGGGGGGGGTAGAACGTGTTTTTTCTAAATCATCGTATAATTATTATTATCATTATTATTATTAGATATTGTAAATCCTCAGTCCACACCCCAGATCAGTAGGTGGCGGTAACACGTTCTTATCTTGTTTGCCAACCACCAATAAATCAGAAGCAGCAGCAGCTGCATCGAATTTTGCCAATCTGACAATAAGAAGAATATGGGCATAATCGATAATAGAATATATTTAATAGACAAAGGATGATGATTTCTGACATTTCTTCGGCTAACAAAAGTGTTGCCAACACGGCCAGAGAAGGAGAGAGAAGGTGGAAGGTGGATTAGGACCACAAAGACCACTCACTAACTGGTCCGGACCACAACCGACCCTTCAGCGCCCCTAGTGGTAGAAACCAGCGGTCCGGGTTAGCGACCATGGTCCGAGGACAGACCACTGAACTGGCTTCAACCCCTGCTGGGTTGAGAAGCGGCTTCAAGATGGAGGTTAAAATCTCATCCTCTAAGACAAAGTCCAGGATTTTTGGTTAATTGGTTGGTTTGTCACATTGGACAAAGTTAAAACATTCACATGTTTTGGGGTCTGGCTAGATGCAAAGCTCATATTGAAAAAGTAGCTGGAAAATATTTTTCAAAGTCTAGTCAAAGTCTTTTCCTTTGAATACTTTGCTTTGTCAAGTAAAGAATGACCAAATAATTACACGTTTTTTTCTACATATGGCCGAGCATAGATTTTAATCAAGACTGAGGGTGTTGGAGTTTATATCATCCTGTGGAGGGCGGTGCTATGCCTAGCTGCATCTAAACTGCCACAACTTCTAGAAGAAGAAGAAGAAGAAGAAGAAGAAGAAACGTGACGCCGCACAAGATGGCGGCCGGTGTCTGTAAACTTTCGTGAGCGGAGGATTACTTTCCGTTGTTTTCCTTTCTAAAGTGTAGTTTCCATGTTTAATGAAGCAGCAGAAGACTGTGTGTGTATGGATAACTCTATCTGAATGGAGCTCGCGCCCTTCGCTCTTCTTTCTTAAGGTTTTACCTCAGACTCTTCTCCCGGTAGCCTACAAAGCTTTTTAAGTTAGCATAGCTAGCTAGCTGCTAACAGACAGACAGGGACGGAGCTTAGCAACACAACGCTAGCTAGCTAAAGAGACCGTTTGATATCGACCAGGTTGTGTTTTGACTCAGTAAGCAGCGTTATTGTATAATGTCTAAAGTCCAGAAGCTGAGAGCGTCGGTGAAGCAGCGACTAACTGCGGCTGTTGAAGAGATATTTGGGCTGTTTGAAAGAACGATAGCAGAGTACGAGGAGGAAGTTTCTCGTTCAAAAGAGCAGAACGACCGACAACGAAAGCTACTGGACGCTGTTTTAAATCCTGAAGTGCGGTTACACAGAGCAGGTTGGTGACATTTAAATGTTATTTTCACATTACTCATACACATTTTATCATATTTCTGTTGGGAGCAACTGCAAAGCAGAGCCGCAGACAGACTAACATCTTGAGTGAGGTCCCAAAATGTGTCTATTTAAAGACATTTCATGTATTTTTCAATATATTTGGATGATTTATGTCCAAAAGTGTCATTTTCCTCCAATTCCTTCATTTCCAGTGATCACAACACCTAGTTATCATGTTAAAGTTATGTAACCTCAAGTAGGAAACTGAGCAGGTCCCGGACCTCTTGAAGGTAAGCAGCCAGACACAGAACTATAGAAAAAAAAAAAGTTTATTCACAACAAGTTAATTGAGAAAAGAAACACTAGTGTCATAAAGATGCAAGTTGGATATCCAAAATAAAATACAGTTGCTTGAGTACAACAGCTGTTCCAGCTTCAGCCCAATATTCATAAATGCTCCATTAGTAAAGTGCACCAGTGAGGCTGAGCTAATACAAGCTACAGTGAGCACAAGCACCTGTAGTTAAAGCAGTGACCATCACATGAACAGTCCTACAGATCAGCAGCAATGCCCACTATGGTAGACTAGGCTCTAGTCCCTGGAGCGACAGTGGACCCATCAGCTAGGGCAACGGGCACTGGGATAAACCGCATCCCATTAGCCTCGCTAACACAATACATCATACAATATAATTACATAATACTTTGAAAAATACCAAAGACATACAAACAGTAAAATACCTGCTTAGCACCGGCTCGTGCGTACCACCCTCTGTGAGGCGGCCCGGCCGATAGCGCGTCTCTGAAAATAGTTTTCTTTTTAAACTCAATCCAGAAATTTAGAACAAACTTTACCGAATGTATAAATATCCAAATTATACTCACGAGGCAAACGGAATGCAGGAGCCACGCTGTCTTGTCTCTGGCTCAAACAAAAGGGAAAATACGGAAATAGCCATGAGAAAAGATAGGATAGAACAGATAGTATAGATAGAAAAGATACCCCCCCCCCCCCCCCCCCCCCCAAAGTCTAACCCTCCTATTATGTTTGGGGTCAATTTCAGCCCATTTAACGTCTCTAAAAACATGATTAACATTATTTTTCCAGCTTTATATTTCATGACTTTTCCTAATTTCATGGGGGAAACTGGTAAAAATCAAATTTAACATGATGATACGTTTTCAAGTTCCTGTACACACTTTGTATACAGCGGTGTTGTTTTGGTCATTTTGACCCCGAACACAAAAAGCCTTATAAAACCAGAGGAAATATAAAAGTTTTACACAGATTTTCTTTCTCTTTCTTTTGACTGATACTGAGTGAACTTTCTCATGCAATTTGTTGATCTTTAAAAAACGTTCCCGTGCTTTATGGCCAGAGCACAGTTTCATCTCACCTGAAGATTTTCTGTCCTATCAGCTCTTTGAAAGACTGTTTTGGTGACTAATTTACTTTTTATTGGTGTTTTTTTTCATTATTGACTAACTGCTCTGTGTTACTTGCTGATATTCCGAAGTGTAAACTTGGGGAACATTTTCAATTACAATAATTTTTTGTGGGTTGAAGTTATAGGAGGGCTAATCAGAGTCCTACTGATGAGGCCTACTTTCAGCTGCAAGCCCAGTACAGAAGACTTCAGAAGCCACTGTACAACCTCAAGCTGTTTTGTGCTAAAACGTGCTGCCCCACTCTGCCAGTAAATTGCTGGTTCTGTACATAAACCAACTGTCCCGGCTGCAAGTCTGCATCCTTGGTCGGAGGCCCCAGGTTCTGACGCCGAGACTCTGCTGCCTTTTCCATCTGCCTCTGAGCCTGGTCATAAGCCTCCTGAACCCATTCCCCCACACATCTAGGGCCGTGACGGTGTTGAAATGTTCTTACCGCAGTGAAAAAGTAGCGCCCCCCTGCGGTTTGGTGGTTTACCGCCAACCCCAGACACTGCAACATTTTATATTGTTTATCAATATTATTTCGTATAATACGTAGGCTATTGATATATTTATCAATATTATATTTTAAAATTTTCCTGTGACATGATAAAGACTAAGAACAAGAGTTAATAGAAGTAGTTTGAGGTACAGAGAGGAGCGAGGTCACGTGACGCTCACGAGACGAAGGGGAAGGACGCCGACTAGAGAGCCTCACTTAGCCTAGGACTCGTAGTTATGAATAAGTAATGAGCAAGAAAATCATACTGTAGCTATTTGTTACAGCCTCTCTGATGTAGGTCTATACTCTAAATAAATGCCTACAGGTCCATTCCACGTCTGTCCCTAAAGCACCGCTTGCGCAGACGTTTACACCGGCTGGCGTTGAGATTTAAAATTACAATTTCTCAAACTCTGGAAATGCTATGGTCTCATCCTTCCGTGACTTTTTCTAAATATTTGGGCTTTAAAGGCCTGCGTTTTCAGAATTATATGTTTATATATTATTATATGTATTCCATGGGTCTGTGAAATTAGTGAGTCAGTATCTCCTGTTATGAAAGGTTTCTAACTGTACACAGCCTACACACAAAGTGTTGTGAAAGGAACTCGTCGCCCTAGTTAATGCAGCACCTAAAACAGAGTCATATCAATACTCTAATGGACGCATATGAAGTGAACCAGGAGACCAGAGGCAATAAAGTGGAGCTGCTGGTGCAGCCGCACCCCTACTTCCACTGTCTATGTTTGAGAATGTGGAAACTTTTTTTTTGTGAGGGAAAAAAGTCCGGCATCTGCACCTCAGTGTCGTCATATGTGGCTACAGCCATGCTGCAAAGGAAGCATCATTGATCTCATTAACATTATGAAGTAATGGTAACAAGCTTAGGTTAACTTACTCACAGTTTTCCTTAATGTGTGTATGTGTGTATTTCAGTCTTCCCTCCAGACGTCCAGCAGCTGCTGGTCAGTGAAGAAGAGGTTCCCCCTGAGCAGCAGGACTGGCGCCCCAGTCTGGACCAGGAGGACCCAGAGCCCCCACACATTAAAGAGGAACAGGAGGAACTCTGGACCAGTCAGGAGGGAGAGCGGCTTCAAGGGCCGGAGGAGGCCGATATCACCGAGTTCCCATTCACTCCTGTCCCTGTGAAGAGTGAAGATGATGAAGAGAAACCTCAGTCCTCACAGCTTCATCAAAGCCAAACTGAGGAGAACAGAGAGGCAGAGCCTCTAGCCAGCAGCTCAACTGAACAGATGAAAACAGAAGCTGATGGAGAGGACTGTGGAGTATCAGAACCAGCCAGGAACTTAGATCCAGCTAGTCATTTACACCCAACTAGTGATGACAAGACTTCAGACTCTTCTGAACCTGAGACTGAAGACAGTGATGGTGATTGGAAGGAGACTAGAGAACCTCAGTCAGGTTTAGACTCAGTGAAAAACAATGAAGTCTGTGTAAGTCATAAAACATCTTCTATTGGAGAGAAACACTTTAGCTGCTCAGTCTGTGGTAAAATATTTAGTCGGAAAGGACACTTGAAGATACACATGAGAGGCCACACAGGAGAAACACCATACAGTTGCAGCGTTTGTGGTAAAAGTTTTGGTCAAAAACGAGACTTGAGTAGACATGGGAGAGTCCATACAGGAGAAAAACCATTTAATTGCTCCGTCTGTGGTAAAGATTTTGCTGATAAAGAATATATGAAGATACACATGAGAAACCACACAGGAGAGAAACACTTCAGTTGTTCAGTCTGTGGTCAAATATTTCTTTATAAGAGTGATATGCAGAAACACATGAGAGTCCACACAGGAGAAACACCATACAGTTGCAGCGTTTGTGGTAAAAGTTTTGGTGACAAACAACACTTGAGGAGACATGACAGAGTCCATACAGGAGAGAAACCATTTAATTGTTCAGTCTGTGGTAAAAGTTTTGGTTATAACGAAGACGTGAAGATACACATGAGAATCCACACAGGAGAGAAACCCTTTAGTTGCTCAATTTGTGGTAAAGTATTTCAACACACGGGTAATTTGAAGAAACACGCAAGAGTCCATACAGGGGAGAAACCATATAGTTGCTTAGTTTGCGGCGAACGTTTTAATGAAAAAGGAAATCTGAACAAACACACCAGACTCCACATAGGAGAAACCGTACAGTTTCCGTGTTTTGGGGAAAAGATTTAATCAGCTGTCACATGTCTAATGCTGCATTCCATTGGAAGTCAAAGTCGAGTTCGGACTTACCATAAATACGACCTGCCAGTTGGGGAAAAACTGTTCACGTCAGCCTCCGAATGGTGATTACAAGTAGGATATCTAGGAATTTTATTCACACTCTGATATTTCCCATGTGGCATCACAAATTGTGTAAGTGTGTCACCGCTAAGAAAAATAAAGTCTGCGTACAAACTCAGCAGTATCTGATGCAGTTTGTTTATGGTTGATTTTAATTTCACAATTATAAATAATTTTGGATGCGGGCGTTCCAACAAGTTAAACACGTGATGACATGACATCCTGTTCTTTTGTTTCTTCCGATGTGAGGTGAACAGACACTTCAGCTGCTTCAGGAGATTTGATGTTATTTGCAGTGGAAAAAACCTTTTGTTCAACTGTGCGCACAATTTACAATGTGACAATGTTCTTGTTGAGATGTTCTTTGCTCAATAAAAAGTTGTGGGAATATTTCCACATGGAGAAAGTTGAAACTTTTCTACCATTTTTCATCGAGGCTAGTTCAGTGTGAGAGGAGACTGACTAATAATGGAGAAAATGAATCAGGGAATGGGGGTGGGATAATAATTACGGCATTATTCCGTTTCAGTTTGTTATTTAGAGAAGTTGATGCGGAGGATGATTAGGGCCACCTGAAATTTGTATTTGAATTCTGAGATTAATAAGAATTACTTTAAAGTACTTTACTGACTTTAAAGTCAACATAAACTCAGAAATCGAATTCTGACTTATGTTTTGAATTTTGACTTGACTTAATGTCAGAACTCAAAATTTTCACGTCCTAATCCTCTACCATAGATTGATGACAATTTTTGATAATTTTTTTGATCGGTTACTGTAGTATAACTAGTCAAATTTAAATGGGAATTTTGTGCTAACTTAAAGTTTGATTTTTTAGTTTTTGCTTCCCCATTTTTCTCTTCTTTGTAAATATTTTTCATTCATGGATCATCCAGATCCTGTAAAATAAATACCTGGTGACTGTTCAGCTGCTCCAAGAAGTCTTTCTTCCACTTTTTACTTCCATCCTAACAATCCTATTTTACTGAAATAATCACAGCACCTGGGAATCCAAAGTATTAGCTTATGAAAGATGTGTTTTTCAGGGAACTCTAACTATAGGTCAAGCTAGAAAATAGAAAATTTTATTGGAAATGTAATGATCTTAATGTAAAACTGTTATATTTTTACTGGTGAAAGAACAATCTCCCTCCAGTGAAGTCCAGCAGAGGTTTGGGCCGTCCTTCGCCAAAAGTCATCAAGTCCATAAGTCCTCATGCAGACTTTTGGGGGGCTCTATCTGGACTTATAGAGCATCCGCTACCCTGTACATTTTAATTGTTAGATTTCCCACAGTTCATTGCACCACGGATATGATAATGCAAAAGATGTCAGGTGACATGTAGGCCCGTCCCGTCAGCCGCCTTTATGCAGCCGAACTCGCATATTCACGCTGAGCACTCAAGTCAACATCAGACTGCGTCGAACCGCAGTCCGAACATTTGGATTCCGCACTGCGTGACACCAGACCAGGAGAAGAAAAAGTAAGATGGCCGCCCACCCAGACAACCTCGTGTTTGACCTCCAACCCTCTGGAAGACGAACTGCATCAGTGCTGCACCACCCACCACAACACTTTCTACCTGATGCTGATCACCCCCCCATACCGCATCCCCAAGCATGTTAACACACACACACCAACCTGCACTGACAGGCTGATTGAATGCTGCTAATTTGCACATAGATATTAATAAAAACTGTTCAGAGTTTCTATTGACCTAGTTGTATTTTACAGCCTATTTAGTAACCTAGTTGTACCAATGCTGTTACACTGGAACAACTCTTCAGCCTTGAACGTTTGCTTGCACTGTGTTAATGTTTAGTCTACTGTTTTACTAATCTGCTCTATATATGAGGTCTTGTTACATTTGGTCCTGCACCCAGTATCTCAATCCTGTATTGTGCACCCGTCTCACAAAGCATGTTTAATATAGGGCAGTGATCCTCAACCTTTTTCATATCAAGGACCCTAATTTAGTCCACATTAGGGCCCGGACCCCCATTTGATGAGATTTTGTCTCTCGGCCCCAAATCTGAGAATATTTTTATTGTCAGATATGATTTTGTCCAGAATTCCACGACTGTCTGTGTTGCAGGTAGAGATAACAGAGAAACTATGATCAGAACAGTCTTTCTTCTACATTCTCTAACTGTGTTAACTTGAAAATGATGAAATTAAATAACGCTGAAGTTTAACAATTCATCAGTTTGCTGGGGACCCCCTGGAACCCCCTCAAGGACCCCTGGTGGTCCCCAGACCCCACGTCAGACCACCACTGACATAGGGCATCTGTGCTTAGTGTAGCGAGCTGGAAGGTGACGGTCTAGAAACCTGAGACGGAGCTCCAATCGGAAACTGTTAAGTTTTATTGATCATTATCGTCAAGGGACACAAAATGCTAACAGGCTAACGATAATGTCTGGCCTGTTAGCATTTTGTGACCCTAAATCACAACTTTTTTTTTTTATAGTGGAGCAGTTGTCTAACAGAAACAGAAATATATGTCAATAACAACACCTGTCTGATGTTATATGATATGAAACACAAAATAAATGATCACAGATGGAGTCGGAGGTGACAGAAAGTTGGCTTCTTAACATTGCTGCAATGGTGAGAACCAATCTGTACTGCGGAAGTACGTAAGCCATATTTGTGAAAAAGGTCTATTGTAGGTGCTGTGATTATTTCAGTAAAATAGGATTGTTAGGATGGAAGTGAAAATTGGAAGAAAGACTTCTTGGAGCAGCTGAACAGTCACCAGGTATTTATTTTACAGGAAGTGGATGATCCATGAATTAAACATATTTACAAAGAAGGGAAGAAACAAAATGGGGAAGCAAAAACTAAAAAAATCAAACTTTAAGTTGGCACAAAACTAAACTAAGGCCCTTTGAGCTCGGGCTCTTGCAGTGTTCAGCCTGCGTTCCCGTTCCATCCCAGCAGCAATCTCCAGAGGAGCTCCACCTGCAGCCTCATGAAGCCTTGGAAATGGTTTCCAGTGTGAACACAAAAACTGCCAAAGACATTTAAAGACGCACATATGGTCTTCTTTTCAACTTTTCGTTTTGGCAGCAACTGAGACTGTATAAATAAAGCATTCCATCGCACTCGGAACTCGGAGAAAAGCGACTTCCGACAAGGAAAAGTGCAACAGAACAGTCGATCAAGTCGGAGTTCCCAGTCGGAAATTCGGACAAGATCCATTCCACTCAGAACTATCGACTTCCGACTTCCAATGGAATGCAGCATATACAGTATAAGGCATTCAGGTACAGTAGCAATTTTTAAATACCCTGCTCAGGGTCACTGGTTCCAGACTATAGATCAAAGGTTTATAACCACAGACAGACATGAGGAAACCAGTCAACATGCCTGTACTATGTAAGCAGAGAGCTAGGTATGTTGCCAATTTAATTGTTCTGTTTCTGCTGAACAGTTCAGCTCAACCAGCAGCTCTGCAGCTTCACCTGCTGCTGCTCTCACCAACACACTTATGCTGTCTGACCTGTGAACGCCGTTTAAATCTTCTCCTACAAACACTGCAACTGAATGGTTTCTCTCCTGTGTGGATCATCATGTGGTTCTGTAAATGTGTCTTTTGGCCAAATCCTTTACCACAAACGGAGCAACTAAATGGTTTCTCTGCAGTATGGACACGCATGTGTTTAATCAATGTCCCTTTCCGACCAAAACTTTTGTGACAAACTGTGCAGCTGAAAGGCTTTTCCCCTGTATGACTTCTCATGTGTCCACCCAAGTTTCCACTCTTGACAAATCTTTTACCACAAACTGGGCAACTAAACGGTTTCTCCCCAGTATGACTTCTCATGTGTATAACCAATGTTGCCCTGTGAGTATAACTTTTGTTACAAACTGAGCAGCTGAAAGGCTTTTCCCCTGTATGACTTCTCATGTGTATGACCAACGTTGAATTATCCCTGAATCTTTTGCCACAAATTGAGCAACTTAAGTGTTTCGTCCAAGTACAGGATCTCTTATAACTGACAAGGACTTCATTGTTTTTCAGTGACTCTAAACTTGACTGAGGTTCAGAAAAGTCTGAAGTCTTGTCATCACTAGTTGGGTGTAAATGACTAGCTGGATCTAAGTTCCTGGCTGGTTCTGATACTCCACAGTCCTCTCCATCAGCTTCTGTTTTCATCTGTTCAGTTGAGCTGCTGGCTAGAGGCTCTGCCTCTCTGTTCTCCTCAGTTTGGCTTTGATGAAGCTGTGAGGACTGAGGTTTCTCTTCATCATCTTCACTCTTCACAGGGACAGGAGTGAACGGGAACTCGGTGATATCGGCCTCCTCCGGCCCTTGGAGCTGCTCTCCCTCCTGACTGGTCCAGAGTTCCTCCTGTTCCTCTTTAATGTGTGGGGGCTCTGGGTCCTCCTGGTCCAGACTGGGGCTCCAGTCCTGCTGCTCAGGGGGAACCTCTTCTTCACTGACCAGCAGCTGCTGGACGTCTGGAGGGAAGACTGAAATACACACATACACACATTAAGGAAGAGACTTCATAATGTTAATGAGATCAATGATGCTAACATTGCAGTTGCTCCCAACAGAAATATGATAAAATGTGTATGAGTAATGTGAAAATAACATTTAAATGTCACCAACCTGCTCTGTGTAACCGCACTTCAGGATTTAAAACAGCGTCCAGTAGCTTTCGTTGTCGGTCGTTCTGCTCTTTTGAACGAGAAACTTCCTCCTCGTACTCTGCTATCGTTCTTTCAAACAGCCCAAATATCTCTTCAACAGCCGCAGTTAGTCGCTGCTTCACCGACGCTCTCAGCTTCTGGACTTTAGACATTATACAATAACGCTGCTTACTGAGTCAAAACACAACCTGGTCGATATCAAACGGTCTCTTTAGCTAGCTAGCGTTGTGTTGCTAAGCTCCGTCCCTGTCTGTCTGTTAGCAGCTAGCTAGCTATGCTAACTTAAAAAGCTTTGTAGGCTACCGGGAGAAGAGTCTGAGGTAAAACCTTAAGAAAGAAGAGCGAAGGGCGCGAGCTCCATTCAGATAGAGTTATCCATACACACACAGTCTTCTGCTGCTTCATTAAACATGGAAACTACACTTTAGAAACGAAAACAACAGAAAGTAATCCTCCGCTCACTAAAGTTTACAGACACCGGCCGCCATCCCGCGCGACGTCACAAAACTTCTTCTTCGTGAAGTCTAACTTCCCAGAACACGAGCTTCCAGAAACCTCCTTTCTCCCTTGCCCTTGGTTCAGAGACTGTAAACATCTACTTCTTCTGTTATTACTCCCATGGTAACAAAGCACGCTACTGCCGGCTGGTGTTTCGGTGGAGTACTGCACGATCACCAACGAAGCTGCGTTTCATTTAACCAGCCGTCCTTCACTTCCCCTCAGCACTGTAATACGTAGCACCATACGTAACGCGAGTGGCCACTTGCAGAGCAGGGGGGCGGGGTCAGAGGGGGAGCAGAATATTTTAAATGGAACGCACTTGCCCTTAAGCAGGCCTAATAATTAATAATACGAATAAATAATAAAAAATTACACAGAACAATGATTAATGAAATATTGCAGATGAGTTCATTTCATAAATATGTCTAAATCCTCTAAATATTGTTTGTTTACTTGCATTTATATTTATCACCTGTTCGTGCACCGGAATTGACGGACGATCACAATGCATCCTGGGAAATATGCGCTTGGGAAGTCTGCATCGTTGTTGACTCGCTCCCTCTGCCCTCGAAGGGTCGATCTCAGAAAGTTCACTTGAGTTATCAGAGTGATGGAACGACACTTAAGATGCAGGAGGGGAAGTCAACGAGGGCCGGTTGACACGACTAATGAAACACAAAATGCTTTCACCACCGCCCCCCCCCCCCCCCACACACACACACACACACACCCGGCGTGCCCCCCGGCGTCGTTGCCGGAGAAGTCACGTGAATGAGCGTTTAGGGCTTTCCCAGTGAAAAACCAGCAAGTGCGTGAGGCTCTGATGTGGACTCCCATGTGCGGTCTCTCTGCGAGTCAGCATGTCGGCAGAATTTTCTGAGGAACTTGCCCACAATTCATAGTGTTTGTGACATTAAGGAAGAAACATGCAATGGTGCATCCACTCCTTAAAAAGCCCAACCACAGGCAGGTGGCTCAGTGGTTAATACTGTCGGCTCACAGAAGGTCGTGGGTCCTTCTGTGTGGAGTTTGCATGTTCTCCCCGTGTTTGCGTGGGTTTCCTCCGGGTGCTCCAGTTTCCTCCCACTAGCCAAAGACATGCAGCTCAGGTGAATTGAAGACCCTGAATTTCCCATAGGCATGAGCGTGTTTGTGTGTAGTATGGTAGTCTATATGATGTATTTATCACAATGACCGACAACGCCACCTAGGAGTTTTTAGAGCCCTAGGAGCTCTTACTTTCTCTCTACTTTTTACCGGTTCTATGGGAGGAAAGCAGTGTTCAAGCACCCAAAGGAGGACAACAGCTAAGTTGTTGTCCTCCTTTGGGTAACAATAATTTAAAAAGCAAAGTTATTCACATCGATAAAACAGTTTAAAAGTCAATGGAGTCCCTAAATGTCCATAAGGAATATTCAAGGTCTGAGTTCAGAATCCGTATCCCCAGGTGAGCCACACACAACAGTCCAGAGTTCAGTACAGACAGGATAGGAGGTCTCCCAGGGGCAGCGTGGCTCCGTCGGTCCACTTGGAAATCTGGGGGAAAAACAACTGGTGAGTAACGGCACTTAAAGGGCTCGAACTTCTGCCCTGCTAGTCCATCAGACCCAACCAGGTCAATCCACCTGGTACTGTTCTGGAACCACTGCCACAGCACACCACTTGGGCCTTACCAGGACCGCAGCCGGCACCTCTGTCACGTCCCACCCACACACCCTCAGATCTGCTACTTACAATCTGCCTGGGAGGCTCCAGCCTACCGACCCAGGGTGTGTCAAAGGCCTCATGGGAACAGTGCTGCCCCTCTCCTGGCTGCATATACAATCTAGTAAAATAATGTATATATATATGATGTATAGCATGTATATGATGTAGTATAGGATGTATATGATGTGTCTATATATACTGTATGTAGTGTGTATATATGATGTAGTATGCATATGACATGTATATGATGCTATGTAAAGCCCTTTGAGACATGCTTGTGATAAAGGGTGATATAAATAAACTAGACTAGACTAGACTAGACTTGACCCCACAGTTCCAAACAATTTTCATCCCATCTCCAAACTCCCATTCTCCTCTAAAGTCCTTGAAAAGATTGCACTCTCTCAACTGCTCTCCCACTTTAACCCTAAAAACATCCTGGATGAAGTCCAATCTGGTTTCTGAGCGCTGCATAGCACAGAATCTGCCCTTAAAGTGCTAAATGACATACTGCTGCCATTTTCAGTTCATATATCATCTTGGGTTGGTATGACGGTTGGTTATGAGCCAAGGAAGAACTGATTAACTATGTCCATTGGCCAAAAGGGGGTGTGGTGGTGGGCGTGGCTTATCACCAAAAGGTGCATAACTGCCTTGCGGGGTGTTGACAGACATGGAGGAGGTTTTCTAGTATCACATTTGATCAACAAAATTTTAAAATAAAGGTTGTTTTGAGGTGATGACACACATCAAAGGTCCTGGGCCAGATTCAAACCCAGGATGTCATGGTTACATGGTATGAGCCTTAGACCACTGAGCCACCAGGACACCCTGAATGGGTGTCAAGTCACTGAGTCTGAACTGGTTTTACAGTATCATACATGTTTTGAAGACATGGGGTCCTACAAGGATCCATTTATAGGGCTGGGGACCACCAGGGGTCCTTGAGGAGGTTCCAGGGGGTCTCCAGCAAATTTATGAAGTGTTAAACTTCACTATTATTTAATTTACAAGAAGTTAACACTCAATTAGAGAATGTAGAAGAATGACTGCTTTGATGATAGTTTCTCTGTTATCTCTCTACCTACAATACAGACAGTCATGGACTAAATTAGGGTCCTTGATATGAAAAAGAAATTGAAGAGCTCCAGTCAGGTCTGTGTTCAGGAGAAAGATGTCAGTATGATCACAAGTAAGGATAAGAAGGTTCTTTTTTTAGTGACAGCAGATTCATGCTCACTGAGTGTTTGTAAGGAGGCTCGTCAGCTGCTGTTGGGACCGCAGCACACCAGCTTTGTCTTCACTGCTGCCTTTAAACACACTGGATCCAACTGGGAATTGAGAGGAAGTGGTTGTGGAGTAATGGATACAGATATGAATACATACAGAAATTAATAAATTGGTAAATAAATACTGAAATAAATAACTATGGAAATAATTGGGTAGGGACACACAGTATATTGTTTTACTCGATTTTATTTATTTATCTCTGTGTACATTTATTTATATAAATAATTAGAAATAAATACATTTACTAACATGTATTTATCTTGGCATTTATTTATTTATTTTGGTTATTAAATTCAATGCTGTCTGGAATCGAATCTATTCCCTGTGGAGAAAGCCTTGACGTGATGACGTTTCCTCCCGTCGGACGTAAACGGTAACGTCACTACCGCGCAGCGAAGCTAGCTTTAGCTCTTTAGCTGTGTGGAAAATGTCTAAAGTCCAGAAGCTGAGAGCGTCGGTGAAGCAGCGACTAACTGCGGCTGTTGAAGAGATATTTGGGCTGTTTGAAAGAACGATAGCAGAGTACGAGGAGGAAGTTTCTCGTTCAAAAGAGCAGAACGACCGACAACGAAAGCTACTGGACGCTGTTTTAAATCCTGAAGTGCGGTTACACAGAGCAGGTTGGTGACATTTAAATGTTATTTCCTCATCATTCACACGCGGTTAATGCCATTTCTATCACGATTAAAAGCAAAGCTGGCGTCGCTGTTGTCGTACGTTACGTTATACGTTATGTTTTAATGTAAGTAGAGCTTTTCCTGCTGTCAACTCTCCGATGCGTTAAGCCGCGATGGTTAGCCGCAGTAAGACCGGAAGTGAAGTGAAGCGATTTTGCTTTCAAACTGAAAGCGTAAAATCTGTTACTCCTGGGAAAAGAAATAAGCACAGAATAAGTACAGAATAGAAATAGTATCAAAATATTAAATTAAATCATTATAGTAAACATGGAGGCAAAGTCTACATGTTAAATTGATGTTCTTTGAAAAATGTCCTTTTCACAGTATTAGTCATACAGGCCTGTAGATGACATGTGTCATCTACAGGCCTGTATGACTAACGGGCCTGCCGTTCTCAAACACCAAACTTACACCACATTCGATGCATCACTACCAATATCTAAAACATTCTTGCTCACCTGGCAAGGGCTGGTAAACGACATATAGCATAACATACCTACACAAAAACAATCAACTGATGTCTCTTGTCTTCTCTTGTTTAGAACACAACCTTTGAACAAGTGTTCCTGTTGTGTGTCTTCTGTTCTCTATCGTATCGAGACTATCTCTCCACACAGTTACATATTCCATATGTACTGGGACTGACCCCACTGGGGCAGTTGACAAGGATATCTCTTTAAGACACACCACTATGTGGCCCATGCACGGGTATATTAATATATATTTTTAGGCAATTTTATGCTTTATTAGATAGAGACAGTGTGAGAGATAGACAGGAAGCTATGGGAGAGAGAGAGTGAAGGACATGTAGCAAATGACCGCGGGCCGGATTCGATTAGCTCTAGAGTTGTCACCGTGGTGCCATTTTTACATCAGTGGTGCTTCTCTCCTCAACCGGTCATACGGGTTATACTGCCTTTTGCCACGAGAGGGCAGTCTAAGCGCTATCAAAGTCAGTCACAAGAACGAAAGTGAAACTAGAAATTCTACAATTTGCTCCGAACTCGCATGTGTTAGTAACGTATTTGTAAACAGTAACACTTTTTAATCAGAGATTTTTAACAGCTCAACACTCAGAGAGTTAACGTGAGTGCAGGGCAGATTCTGGCATATTGCCCTTGTTTACCATTGGATTCTACTGGACACTACTGTCACTGTAGGTAAGGACCCAAGCGGCCAAAACAGCAGTCACCCCTCCTTCAAGAAATGTATTATTAGGGCGGCTGCAGCCTTGAAAATTGAACTGCTGTCTGATCAGGGACCTGCCCCCTCCCGCTTTGATGATGAGGCTGGGGGTCGGGCCACGCGCTTCTTCATGCCTCTTTCTGACTTTGAGGAGGTGGTCCAAAAGCAGTTTCAGACACCGTCAGGTGCTGGTTGCTGGTCTGGAGTCTGTAGACGCTTGGCATCAGTACACAGTTGGGAGAGGATAGGCTGTGGGCCATTACCTCCTGTGGACCAGGCTTGGCTTTGGTGGCCTTGGTGTCTCCATCTAAATCAGTCATTGGCAAGAGTAGTTGCCCAAGCAAGAACTACAAAATGATTGATGCCTTGTTGACTAAGATGCATGACGCTATGGCAGTCCAGACCCAGCTGGCTAACACAGGGGCCACATTGGCTCTTTACAAACGCCATCTGACTCAGCAGCTAAAGGAGGAGTGTAGTTCAGAACTGCTAATGGGGTTGCAACAGGTCTCCTCGATTCTCCCTAAGCTAATAAGGGAGCAGGCAGAGGCAGCTGGCAAGGCCATGTCAGGACTTTGGGGAGTTAGGCGCCACCTGTGGCTGTCACAGTCCATGTTGCCGCCAGAGGACCAGGCATGTCTACTGAGGTTGCCTGTAGAGCTGTCTGCCATGTTTGGGCCTGACACTACTGAGATGCTTCAGCAGGCCCAGGAAGCTCGCCGCTGTGCTCGGGAGGTGTCAGGTGCTTTGTGATGGAGCCAGGAATGGAATCCACCCTTCACCACATCAGCCTAAGCAACCACAGCATCCTACCTGGAGTCAGGGGGATCTGAGTGTCCGGTTAGATGCACCACGGCGAGGCAAGTCTAAGCGCGGTAGACGGGGCAGTGGTGGCCAGGGACCACCCCAACCCTCGCCTCAGTTCTGACATGACATCACCCCCAGTCTGCCCCTGCCCTCTGGGGTTTTGTGCGTCATGGGAAGCCCTGGGGGCAGACCCCTGGGTTGTTTCAACAATGACCAAGGGTTATCGGTTACAGTTTATGAGCACCCCTCCAGTGACAAATTTGGCTGTGTTCTTGACCATGGCAGACCTTCAGCACAGAGAGGCTTTGCGCTTGGAGATCTCCACTCTCCTGACAAAGAAGGCCATCAGGGAGGTGGGGCAGGAAAATCAGCAGGCAGGGTTTTATTCCCGATATTTCCTTATCCTGAAGTGGTATGGAACTCTCAGGCAAATTTTAGACTTCAGGGGACTACACAAGTTCCTCAGGCCTCTGAAATGCAAAATGTTAATCGTGCCGAGGGTGAAGCAGGCTGCCCTTGTAGGCGATTGGTTTGCAACTGTCGACCATAAGGATGCCTATCTCCAAATACCAATCTGGGCACAAGAGATTTCTCAGGTTTGCCTTCGATGACAGAACCTTCAAATTCTGTGTTCTCCCTTTCGGCATCTCACTAGCCCCCCGCATCTTGACCAGGTCTGTGGATGCAGTCTCTCCAATCGAGACCCCAATCATCGAGCACCAATCAGCGAGGACTACCTTGACGATTGGTTGACATGTGCTCAGACAGAGGAGCAGTGTCATCGCCATGTATTGGTGTTGTTGGCAAATGTCCAGAGTCTGGGGCTACGCATCAACACAAAAAAGTGCAGGCTGCAGCCCGCACAGACCACCCAGTTTCTATGCATGTGGTTGGATGCCAGGGCTGGGTTGGTGACATTGACACAAGAGACGCAGGAATGCCTCAAAGTCTGTCTCTCTTATTTCCGGCTGGGAACCAAGGTCACTTAGAGGCTTTGTCTATGCCTCTTGGGCCTTATGGCGGCATCAGTACAAGTGGTGCCATTGGCTCTTCTGCACATGCATCCTGTACAGAGGTGTCTCTTGCACCTGTGTGTGGCCCTCAGGTGGTTGAGGATCCCAGCCAACATTTCAAAGGGAAGTATTCTTGGCCCAGTGCTGCGTCGCCAGTTGGTCTCTGTGGATGCACCCAAGGCAAGGGCACCAGCGGAGGCTTGAGTGTCTCCTCAAGCCTCCTCAAGCCTTCAGCCCTTTTTACCGAGCCTGCAGGGCCGTCATGTGTTTGTAAGAACAGACAGAATGATGGCAGCGGCTTATGTCAACAGGCAAGGGGGGCTTGGGCTCCCCATGTTTTTGCATTTCTGTCACTCAGAGCTAGGGTTGTCAAAAATATCGATACTTTGATAAATATTGATACTAAAAATTTTAAACGGTTCCAATATTCATTTGCAACAGTATTGATACCTGCAGCACTTTCTCTTAATGAAAAATCAAACATTTTATTTCTCCGCCTCTACTAGCCACACACACACAGACACACACACACCCTGCACCGCTGCCCACAGCCCCCCCACTAGTAGCAGTCAGCTGGGTTGTTGTTCCCTCAGTCAGCGTGGCGGCTTGACTGAAAAAAAAAAAAAAAATTTAATTATATATATATATGTATAATATATAATATTATAGTATATTAATAACTAACCTATATATCTTAAGTGCTCCCTCCCTAAAGTACTTTGTGTCAAAGATAACATAACTTAAAAAAATATCCCTCATGCCTGCGTGTGCAATGGGAGGTGCACAGATGGGTCCGGTGAGAGAGCGAGCGAGCATGAGAGAGAGACAGAGAGAGAGAGAGAGAGCGCAACAGAGAGAGAGCAAGCGAGAGACAGAGAAAGAGAGAGAGCAATTATAACGTATGCAAGCTAGCCAAACTGTTGGCTAGCTAACTGAACGTTCTCCGTTCTGTCTCTCTCTGGATTTGTTTTCCTTTCTGCTGGTTTCTGCCCGCTCTGCATGTGCCTATTTTGTCACGTGGTGTAACGCAGTGTTGTCATTTGTTGATGCAACTTAAGGAGATATTCGGAGCACTTGGTTTGATGCAACAGATATTCCTAATTTTAATACGATAATCATGCAGCCCTACTACCCAGCCAAATGCTGCCTGCAGATGGTTGCCGTTCATGGCGCTCTTCGCTGTCCTATGGCACTCCACACCATGCATCTCATAACAAATGACGATATTGTCAGTGTGCAGAAAATAAAACCTTGAGCACCGTTTGAAACCAGCCAGTGCCTACAAATGATGGTGTATATCCCTACGCCAACCAACATTCACCACAGTGGTAAATGTTTTTATTCTTTCTCTGTTGATGTGTATGTTTTTTAATAGCTTTCATTTCAAATCTCAATAGTGTTCCAGAAATAAAGGTTGTTGTTGTTATTATTATTATTATTATTATTATTATCATTATTATTATTATCACAGCAGAAAAGGCTTTGGCAAACACCAAAATTCTCCCTATGCAGGAAAAACCTTGTCAATGGTAAAAACGCTGAACATTTAGCTTGAGCTTGAATTAATGTACAGTCACAGTTTTTCCTTAACATCTGTATGTCTGTTTTTCAGTCTTCCCTCCAGACGTCCAGCAGCTGCTGGTCTGTAAAGAAGAGGTTCCCCCTGAGCAGCAGGACTGGAGCCCCAGTCTGGACCAGGAGGACCCAGAGCCCCCACACATTAAAGAGGAACAGGAGGAACTCTGGACCAGTCAGGAGGGAGAGCAGCTTCAAGGGCCGGAGGAGGCCGATATCACCGAGTTCCCGTTCACTCCTGTCCCTGTGAAGAGTGAAGATGATGAAGAGAAACCTCAGTCCTCACAGCTTCATCAAAGCCAAACTGAGGAGAACAGAGAGGCAGAGCCTCTAGCCAGCAGCTCAACTGAACAGATGAAAACAGAAGCTGATGGAGAGGACTGTGGAGTATCAGAACCAGCCAGGAACTTAGATCCAGCTAGTCATTTACAACCAACTAGTGATGGCAAGACTTCAGACTCTTCTGAAACTGAGACTGCAGACAGTGATGATGATTGGAAAGAGACTAGAGAACCTCAGTCAGGTTTAGACTCACTCTTTGTAAGTCATAAGGGATCTCATACCAGGAAGAGGCCGTTTAGTTGTGTGGTTTGTGGTAAAAGATATTGCTTGGAAGAACATCTGAACAGACACATGCTAATTCATACAGAAAAGAAAATGTTTAATTGCAGAGTTTGTGGTAAAGAATTTCATCATAAGAGAAATATTAGGGTACATATGCGAAACCACACAGGAGAGAAACCATATAGTTGCTCATTTTGTGGTAAAGGATTTGGCCAAAAGGCACATTTGCAGACACATATGAGAGTCCACACAGGGGAGAAACCATTTAGTTGCTCACTTTGCAGTAAAGGATTTGGTCTAAAGGCACATTTGCAGACACACATGAGAGGCCATACAGGAGAGAAACCATTTAGTTGCTCGGTCTGCGGAAAAACATTTAGCCAGGTTGGAGCAGTGGGTAGACATATGAGAAGTCATACAGGGGAGAAACCATTTAGTTGCCCAGTCTGTTGTAAAAGTTTTAGTGAAGCAGGAAATCTGAAGCGACACGTGAGACTCCATCATGGGGAGAAACCCTTTAGGTGCTCAGTCTGTGGGAAAAGTTTTGGTGATAAAGGATATTTGAAAGCACACATGGTAAGCCACACAGAAGAGAAACCGTACAGTTGCAGTGTTTGTGGGAGAAGTTTTCGGCAATGTTCACAGGTCAAAAAACATAAGTGTGTTGGTGAGAGCAGCAGCAGGTGAAGCTGCAGAGCTGCTGGTTGAGCTGAACTGTTCAGCAGAAACAGAACAATAAACTAGAGACACATCATGATAGTCCATCATTCAGGAGGAAACCCAAACCCTTCTAGTCAGTGTTGTGGTTCGGGATGCAGCCAGATCTGAATACTGCTCATACACATCTTGTGTTAATGTTGGCTATGTGAGAGAGAGAGTTACTCTTGCTGTTTCAAATCACTTCTCAGGACACACTTCTACAGACTGGCTTTTGTGTAATTTATCTTGTTTTAAATTGTGTGTTCTTACCTTTTGCTTTCTATTACTGTCTGCCTTGTTGCTCTCCATTTTTTTAGTTGTTTCTCTTGTTACAAATGAAGTTTATTATTATCATTATTATTGTTATATCTGAATACTGCTCATATACATCTTGTGTTAATGTAGGCTAATGTAAGAGAGAAGTTGCTGCTCTTCGGCTCAAAGTCAGGTTTAACATTCTCATGTCAGTTTTGTCTTCAGTTACATGTCAATTACTGATAGATTTTTTTAATGTAAATATGTAGCGGCTTGCTTGACAGATAGAAACCAGACTCCTGTTCTGCTCACCAGCTCCACTTCCCCCTCGCTCCATAGTCTTCATCATCATCATCACTCAGTTGTGGAGCCATGTGAGAACAAATATGTGTGAAGTGATGACACTCACTGTCTCTTTGTTACTGCAGAGATCCAGAGACTTTCACACTTTCAGGCTCCGGAGTCGTCTGACACCAGTGGGGGTTAAAAGATGAGAGATTTAGAAAAGTGGAGGCTGTTCTGGATGGTTGGAAGATGTAGGTCATCTGTTCACATGAGAGAAACTGACGGTCTTTCTCCATTTGCATTCTTGTGTCCTGTCCTTCACGACACATTTGACATAATATCTAACGGCCAAAGCACGATTCCAAAACAAAAGAACACGAGCCTGGAGGACAGATAAAAGTTTACTTGTCAGCCAAGGATGCGTTCAATGGGACTTGGCCAACGAAAATGAAGGGGAAGAACCAAGTTTCATTGCAATCTGAAAGGTGCGTTGACAAGGCTGAAGGAGAAATCCTGGGCCTTCGGTCTGTGCCTGAAGTATAATTCATTGTTCATCTTATACTGTATAAACGATAATGCCTTATGTGTTGTATTTTCTTGTGTTGCACTGTTGTGCTTGGTTTCACGCAGACTTGAACATTGGCACAGGAAAATGTGATTTGTCAACAGGAAGAGGTGGGACTCTCACCAAGCTCACCAAAATAAAAGACACACAGTCAGGTGGTTTATTTGAAGTTATATTATTTCTTTTTACAGGCTATATGCAGATTATCTGTTTTTTTATTAGATTTTACATTCACTGGTTGAAATGTAAGTTAGTGTTTGCTAACTTCTTCAGTACTGCTGTTTAAATATGAAGCTGTAGCCGCTGTAGGAATGTGGGCTGTATGGTCTGTTGCTTCAGGATTTACCTCGGTTATCCTGATACTTTCAAACAATTCAGATATTACAATTCTGGATCTACTCCTTCACACTGCAGATCATCACAATGCAAAGACCAGCGGTTGCCATACACCCTCCGTTCAGTTTGAGGAAGACAGCAGAGAACATTGCAGAAGGACATTACAAAATGACTTGACGCAACGCTCCTGTCAACCTGTTGTATTTACTTTTACTACAACCAGTTTTCTTGTCCTTAAGATTTCTTGCTGCATAACCGTGTTACAATTTACATACTTCCTCATTGTGTGCACAGTCTCAGGAATGCTAACATTTGTACGTACCTAAGAGGGTTGTAACTACCAAAGATACTTCCACTGTGTACTACCTCCATTTAGATTGACTTTACTTTCTCATCCACAGTGCTGAACATCTTCATTCCAGTATAAACTGGAGCATACAGTGTTGCTCACAAAGCAGCGTAGACATGTTAGAAAGACGAGTTGATCAATACAGAAGTACCTGCTTGCATGCGGTTTTCTGTTTTCTGCTGTCATCATTGACAGGCAACCAACTTGACTGTCAAATTAAAGTAAAAAAAAATATAGGAAATTTATTTCCTCAAAACCAGCAACTTATCTGGCCTTGTTATAAATGTATAACACACACTTAACTTTTTGATCACATGTATTTTAAAAGAGTAACAATACTTGTGAAAGATCAGCTGAAATCTTTAATGTACTCAGGTGTTTGGTTTTCTTTGATCTATCTGGAGTGATATCTTGGTCTTGGCTGAGTCCTTCTGCTTAGACATTTAGGAATAAAGACTGGCTTGATAACGGAGTGTTTTATCATGTAAAGTACTGACTGAGTTTTGGTTGGTTAGGTTAACTTCAGCTGACAGTCACATCATATATCTCTGTCCATGCCTTTGTTCACCCTAAAGGTATCCTGACCAGGATAGAAGGCTGATGATTGACCAACACAAGGTTCCGTCACTTTTCATGCACACCTGCTCTTCTGAGACATGTGCAGCGGAGCGAACACCAGCATGGTGGCCCAGTGTGAGAGAGCTCCTGACTTTTGTTAAATACCATTTGTTGTGATAAACTTCTTTGTCACCACAACCAGAATAATGTCAAATTAACAAAGACTTGCAAAAAAGTTGAATTCACTGAATGCATTGAGAGTGTCCCCACTGTTATGACTCTAAAGTACTTAAATTAAAAACACACCCTAAAAGACAACACATCATACTTTTAATACTATTTTTCTAAATGTTCAACACATACATCATACCTCAACAATTAGGGGCGAAAATCCATCCCAACAATTCAATCCCAACTGTTAACGGTACAGTACTCAATTTAAATTCAATTTTGCCTCGGGGTGACAAGTTGTGCATCTCGCAATGGTCTGGGGGTGTAATTTGCAATATTGTCCAACATGACTGACAAGTTTGCAAAGGAGTGCGTGTATGTGAGTGGATTTGTACGTGTGTGTGTGTGTGTGTGTGTGTGTGTGTGTTCGTCCATGAACATTTGGCTGGATGGGTGTTGGGAGGCCAGGAAGACTGTGGTGGGTCTGGGAGGCTTGTTGAAGGGGTCGTCGTCCAGAACATGTGAACGGCAGCGAAAACTTTTCCCACATACGCCGCAACTCTATGGTTTCTCTCCCATGTGGTGTATCATGCGTCTCTTCAAATTTATTTTTATACTAACACATTTCCCACACACTGAGCCTGTGTGGAGTGTCATGTGTCTCTTCAAGTCTCCTTTATAACTAAAACTGTTCCCACATACAAAGCAAGTAAATGGCTTCTTCCCTGTATGGACTCTCATGTGTTTCTGCATATTGCTCTTTTTATGAAATGTTTTGCTGTACACTGAGCAAATAAATGGTGTCTCCCCCGTGTGACATCTCATGTGTATCAGCAGCTTGTCCTTGCGGACAAATCCTTTACTACAGACTGAGCAACTAAATGGTTTCTCGCCTGTGTGGACTCTCATATGATCCTTCCACTTTCCTTTATAACTAAAACTTTTACCACAGTCTGAGCAACTAAAGCGTTTCTCCCCAGTATGGGATCTCATATGATGTACATGGACTTCATTGTTTTTCTTTGAGTTTAAACCTGACTGAGGTTCTCTTGTCTCCATCCAATCACCATCACTGTCTTCAGTCTCAGGTTCAGAAGAGTCTGAAGTCTTGCCATCACTAGTTGGGTGTAAATGACTAGCTGGATCTAAGTTCCTGGCTGGTTCTGATACTCCACAGTCCTCTCCATCAGCTTCTGTTTTCATCTGTTCAGTTGAGCTGCTGGCTAGAGGCTCTGCCTCTCTGTTCTCCTCAGTTTGGCTTTGATGAAGCTGTGAGGACTGAGGTTTCTCTTCATCATCTTCACAGGGACAGGAGTGAACGGGAACTCTGTGATATCGGCCTCCTCCGGCCCTTGAAGCTGCTCTCCCTCCTGACTGGATCAGAGTTCCTCCTGTTCCTCTTTAATGTGTGGGGGCTCTGGGTCCTCCTGGTCCAGACTGGGGCTCCAGTCCTGCTGCTCAGGGGGAACCTCTTCTTCACTGATCAGCAGCTGCTGGACGTCTGGAGGGAAGACTGAAATACACACATGCACACATTAAGGAAAACTGTGAGTAAGTTAACCTAAGCTTGTTACCATTACTTCATGTTCTGTCACTCACATCACAGCTTAACCATTCATTGCAAATAGAGACGACAACACAGATGAACACAGTTTGACTTGGTGGTATGGTTCTACTCTCTGGGATGCTCCCTGCTGCAGCAATACAGCATATGGATAATAATACAATTCACATGATACATTGATGAAGATAAAAAAAAACCAGCATTGATGAAGAAGCAAACAGCCTCAGAACTAACCAGCCACCAGAGACACCTTGAAAATCAGCATACTGTCCTTTTGCTTAGTTAGCCTATTGTAACCTTCTATGATGAGCTGAGGCTGATGAGGAGCAGCTCAGCCGATTTTCTTTTACTACCTTGTACTTGACATATACTTAACTTTCCTGGCATTGTCCGCCATTTGCTGCTGTGGCACCTGAATTTCCTCACGGGGATCAATAAAGTGCTGACTCATCTTATCTCAGTAGGTGCAGTAGTCTACTAGGCAGAAGCCTACTGTAACTGCAGCTAATTAATTTACCAACCAATTTTACCAACTTCCGGGGCGCGACTCTGTCCGACGACCCGCGGCTGGTGCTTTTTAGCTCATTGTTTGTTTGTCAAAGTTTCCCCCAATCACCAGAGAAAGACAAATTTCCATTATTGCCTGCACTAATGGACAATAAAGTTTTCTTGAATCTTGAATCTTGAACTCACCTTGACTTCATCACACTCTTTGTCATTGTAAATTGTTGCAGAACTGGAACTCTCTATTGTTACTACAACTTAGTTTACACACCTGTTGGCTACACCCATCTGGTCCAAACGACTTCCCTGCTCCACTGTTCTCTGTGCAGCTTCTCAGACCCAGTGTCTGTAAGATAGCCGTATACTAGTATACTATTAAACTCTCCTCTCCAGCGAACTCCTAAAACAAGATTTCCTCAACAACATAAGATTCAAGGAGCACTGTGAATAATCCTCCGTGGATTCACTTGGAAACAAAAACCCTCCAGAGCAGCTGGAGGAGCATCTTGTAAATAACAGCCGCCGCAGCAGCAGCAGCAGCTACATCCGTCAGTGTGAAGCCTTTAAACACTCGACCAAACCAGCACAGCGTGACTTAGCGTCCTGCCAGAAATTGGTCATTTAATGAGATCAATGATGCTACCTTTGCAGTTAGTTACAAAATTAAATGTGTGTGAGTAATGTGAAATATAATTTAAATGTGTAGCGATACCAGGGAGACATTTGGAGAAAGTCCACAACCTTTCTGTTGCTTTCTTGAATCAACACCAAATGGCCCATCACAACAAGTGGTCATAAAGGTCCAAAGAGTGGAGTCTGCTAGCAGGAGATGTCTCCCCAAAAGCTCTTGGGGATTAACACGGGATACTAACCCGGCGAAGAGGTTTGAAACTCTCTCACACATTCCACAGTTAACAACCTTTATCTTGCAGCCATCAGGAGGAGAAGGACTCAGGAACTCAAGAATACTAATGAACTATACAATCACACGCCCATACTTTTCACACATCTGAATATAGGGAATCACCCTTCTTTCTTCATTTGGAGTACTAGACTGTTCTGATTAATCAAAAGGGACAGTCACCATTGGGTGAGAACGGGAATACACACCGTGTCAATACGAAGGAACAAAAGACGGCTGTTGACACTTTCCAGAGTTTCATCACTACTCCCTCTCTGAAACAGGACAGTCATAAATCTTTCCCCTTTTCACATTCCTTTAAAACCTACTTTCAACTATATTTTCCAAATGTCTTTAATGAATTTATTAAGTAGTATACTAGATGTGTTAACTATAGGCCCATATATATGTTGAAGATGTTTAATCAATAGCCAAGTTACATGCATAGACAATGATGTGTTAAATGATTGAAGTGTATCAGATATTCATCCAGAGACACTCTCCCATGTTCATGGTACTACACTGCCACCTTGTGGTCATTTATAGCAACGACATGTCAGTATAAAATGTCAGTGCGTCCGAATGTATTAAATGATTAAATTGTCTTTTGATATTAATCACGCAGTTAGAAACACAAGTCACATATATGAGTTAACTTGGTGAAGACTTTATAGCCACAGATTTGACCAGGAAGGTTTATTTGATGTCCTTATATTGATGTGCTAGCTATATAAGTTTGAATGTAAGTTCACAGGTTTTTATTATTTCGATCAATTGACAACAGTAATTGGTGGAGATGTAAAATACCGACATATTATTTTAAAATAAATCTTTATTAAGATCACTTAATAATGAATCCCAAAATAAAATAGACTAGAGGAATGATTCCTCTTGCACCCCCCGCACACGCCATTTTACCCGACGCCTGAACTAAAGTAAGCGCGTGACGTCACACGTGTGCGCCAAAAGCTACCAGATAACCAGACGGCTAACCAAAGCGTGTTTTCTTCACAGTTTGTGTGTGAAAATGTCTAAAGTCCAGCAGCTGAGAGCGTCGGTGAAGCAGCGACTAACTGCGGCTGTTGAAGAGATATTTGGGCTGTTTGAAAGAACGATAGCAGAGTACGAAGAAGAGATTGATCGCCAACGCAGGCTGCTGGAAGATGTTCTGAAGCCTGAGATCCAGATCAACAAAGCAGGTTTGTAGAAGGTTTTTCTACATTATACTTACTGCACTGATCTCAGTAAAGTGACAGATCACCGCTTTTACGTTATTTTACAAGCTGCTGCCTTTAAACCAGCTGACTGAACAGGAGGGACAGAGTCCATCTTGTGTTTCTGTTCATTAGCTAACAGCTAACAGTTAGCTTCCCACCACAGCTGGATCAAGCTGGACAGTTAGTCAGATTCATACCGGAGGTTAAGCCATGTGGCTTTCGAAATAAAAGCACGTTTAAATAAATGTATTGGGGTGTACAAAAATGCTCAATTGAGTCATGATAATAAATATTAACTAAAACTACAGCTGTAAAACAGACACTAAAAGGATTATATCGTGCTATCACATCATATACATACCAACCTTGAGAGTCCAGATATTGGGATTTTCCAAACAGGGTCTGGTGGTCAGAAATTTGAACTAATGATGTAACCACAGAAACAACATTTTTGGTGCAATGTATTTTGTTGACCATTTGGAAACAGTTTTAGTATAAGGACAAGATTGTTTGTGTTATTTTTAACAAATGTCATAAATGATCAGATTTTTAATTTCGGTCAAAATATGGGAGAAAATCAGGAGAAATGATTCTGTGTGAAAACACTGAGAGGGGATGAAAATCAGGAGTCTCCTGGGAAGGGTTGGCAAGTAAGTATAGCACATGTTTCCTGATGAAAGAAAGCCTATGGACAGGTGAATCAAAGGCTAAAGGAATCATACTTGACGTGACTTAAACACAGAAAATACGAGGAAACTTAGAATGACTTCTAGCATCAGAAGGAAGGCCAGTTAACCCAAAAGGCTCCTAAAGGCTTTAGAATGGAAGCTTCGGTGGCCATTTGTTGCGATGCTGTCATTTCTGCTGTTTACTTTCTGTTCTGGGACAGATGTTAATTCCACAAAAACTGACTTCATTGCATATATGCACACATTGTACACATATCTTCTTAATATTATTAAATTAAATTATTATTTTCTTTGCCGTTAGATGTTCCACAGCTGCTGGTCAGTGAAGAAGAGGTTCCCCCTGAGCAGCAGGACTGGAGCCCCAGTCTGGACCAGGAGGACCCAGAGCCCCCACACATTAAAGAGGAACAGGAGGAACTCTGGACCAGTCAGGAGGGAGAGCGGCTTCAAGGGCCGGAGGAGGCCGATATCACCGAGTTCCCGTTCACTCCTGTCCCTGTGAAGAGTGAAGATGATGAAGAGAAACCTCAGTCCTCACAGCTTCATCAAAGCCAAACTGAGGAGAACAGAGAGGCAGAGCCTCTAGCCAGCAGCTCAACTGAACAGATGAAAACAGAAGCTGATGGAGAGGACTGTGGAGTATCACAACCAGCCAGGAACTTAGATCCAGCTAGTCATTTACAACCAACTAGTGATGGAAAGACTTCAGACTCTCCTGAACCTGAGACTGAAGACAGTGATGATGATTGGAAGGAGACTAGGGAACCTCAGTCAGGTTTAAACTCACTGAAATCAACAAAGACACAGAGAGTTGAAGGACAAAGTTTGTCTGTCAGCAACAAATTCAGGAGAACAAGTTTTCTGTCAAGAGCGTTGGTCAACCAGCCACTAACTGCGGCTGTTGAAGAGATATTTGGGCTGTTTGAAAGAACGATAGCAGAGTACGAGGAGGAAGTTTCTCGTTCAAAAGAGAATGCTCATCAATACAAACTTCTGGACGCCGTTTTTAAACCTCAGCTAGAGTTATGCAGAGCAGGTTTGTACAATGAACATGCCATTCACACACTATTCTTGCACCATTTATGCAATTTCTATCATTAACACCTAAGCTAGCATCATTATAGCCATTATCGTTGCATATTAAAAACAAGATAGCATCAAGATAGCTAGCACAGGCCTTTTTCACCATGTCAGTAACCTCTTTCTATGTCGGGGCCTCGATGTTAAGATGGATTTTGGGCTTTTCCACAGGTGTAATCCTGGGGCACTCCCCAGGTGGTGTGTCTTTGAGGTGATCTGAATGTGTCTCTTTGATGTATTTCTATCTCCTGCCTTGATGCCTGAAGATGACCAGATCTTTCCCCTTCCAAAGTTGTGGCAACAAACAACAAATTTATATGGATTAGAGATGTTTCCCATCTCTTCCTTCTGATTCTCTCTGCATTCTGTAGTGACTTGCGTCTGGCTCTTAGCGTGTCTCTAAGCTCTTACAGGTCCTTACGTTGCAGCTGGTCCGCCTCCTTGAAGCGCTTCCTGACCCGGGGCTCCTTGCGTAGCCTTTAGATTTCCACTTGCCGTTGGTTTGGTTGTGCACTGCTTCTCTTCCTGTTCCCTTCCTCTGTCCCAAATCTCTCACTGCTTACTGCAATAACCAATTTTGACAGCAATGAGATCTTCTTCTCTGCACCTCCCACCAGTGTAGTTTCCAGGATGATATCAAGGTCCTCATCCAGTTACTGCCGGGCTGCTTTGTTGTTCATCGGTGGTCACTTGATTTTCTGTTTGTTGGGTCCTGCTTTCTCTGGGAGCTCGGAGTTGCTACTCTCCACTGGGGGCAGAGTGTCCTCCTGGGGTGGGGCAGCAGCGGGGAGGTCATCAGCACTGTGGTGCATTTCCTGGCTGGAAACCTCCTGCGCCTCACCAGACACAGTGTCTCTGCGCTGCAGCTGCACCTGCTCCAATTGGCACTTTGCCATTGTTTGGTGGATTCGTAGTCCTCTTCTTACACACCTTCCTGCAGTGACATGTGTTTTTCGATACTCCTCCTGTCAGTGTCGTTTGTACAAGCCTGATCGTAACTGTGTAATCCATCCTGTTGGGCCTTTCATCCTCCCCCCTCTCGGAATGCCCTGGGGGTATGGCTCATTCTGGTTATCTGTAGCTGGTTTGGGTTGTCCTCTCACGAGGACTGTGAATTGGGGTGCTAACCCAACTCAACCAGTGCTAGTCTGTCCTAGCAGCCATCTGTCTCTCCAGCGTCACCATTCTTCTCTTGATTGTCGCCCAGCCTTTCCTGGGTGTCACTGGTTGCCCAGATAAAACAGTACCTGGAATATAATCTGGTGATTGCTAATCCATGGGTGTCATCAGTCATCATCGAGTGTTTCGACTCCTTTTCCTGGAACACTCTCAGGGTGGGGAGTCAGCAGTGATTGGCCACATCACTGCCCATCCGTGGATGGCTTCCACCTTGGTGCTGATCTTTGCTGATATTTTGTTCTTCCCCTGGATGCCTAGTGCTGTAAGCATCCTCCATGTCGACTGTGCAGGAAACCCACCGCAGCCAAATTCAACTGGGTAAACCCAGACTTTCCATCCTTTCTCCCGCACCTTGTCAGCCAAGGTTGTGTATTTGGCTCTCTTGTATTAGTTGGTTTCCATGCACCTCTCCTCCCATGGCACAGTCAGTTCTATCATCACCAGAGCTTCTCCGCCTCAGCCCACAAGACTATGTCTGGGCGGAGGGTGGTACGGACCATGGCAGGGAAGATCAGTTGTTGGTTGAGGTCTACCTGCATTTCCCATGCTTTGGCTTGCTCCAGAATGCCTTCTTTTTTTGGCTGAGGTGTTCTTGACTCTCCCGGTTTGACAAAGGATATATGGTGTCCTTTCCTGGCCGGGATCCTTATCCTCTTCCTCTCCCTCTCCAGGGTGTCAGCCAGTTCTCTCAGCACATTGTCATTCCTCCATCTGTAGCGGCCTTGAGAGAGGTCATAAACAGATCTCACTAGGAACTGTATTCTGAAGGGTTCCATCCTCCACATGTCATTCCATGACAGCTCCCTCTCAGTTGTTTCCCACCTAGTCCAAGCCCCCTGCGCCCCCATCTCCACTGCCCTTGCTCTCCTCTGCTGTTCTTCTACCTTCCTGAATTCCCACTGCACCAGGTGTCTTCTTTCTGGGGTGCTTGCTGACCCCCATCGGACGGTCTTAGTCCCCCCCAGGCCCTGTCTTCCTTGGCAGATGTTACTCATGATGTCACTGTGTAGGAGTCTGCTCTCTGCCTCCTTGACTGCATTGGTAGCTGACCATTTTCTGCCAGTTGTGACGTCAACTCTGATGTTCTTGATTTTAGGGTTAGCTGAGTGCTGTAATGTGACCACCAGTCTGGCCTTCGCCACTTTGAACTCCTCAACCAGAGATAAGGTGGGAGTTGCAGCATGGCTGTTTTGCTGTAAAGGCCAATACTTGAGAAACTGGGGGGTACATCAAGCCATCTCCTGTTGTCATGTTTACCCTTGATCTCCAGGGTAAACATGTTGGTAACCTTGCCTCTCCTTATCACCAGGCTTCTAGACTTCTGGGTTTTGAAGGTCATCCTAGCCCAGCTTGGTGTCTCCTCTAATGTGGTAAGGATCCATCCGGCTTGAACATGTGTGGTGGTAGTGATGGTGAGGTCATCGATGAACCCTCTGTTTGGTGGTTGTCTGATACCAGCATTTGTTGTGGGCCCTCTGTTTACCTCTGCTGCTTTAATGATCCGGTTCATTCCCATCACAAACAAGATCACAGAACTTGTGCAGCCTGTGACTATCTCTCTCTCCAGGGCTAGCCACGAGGTTGTGCTGTTGTTTACAGTGAACCTAAATTTGATGTTACTGTAGTAGCTGCTGATGAGAACTTGTATGTGTGTTGGATGTGGTAACGCTTGAGAGCCTCAAAGATGAGGGAGGAGGTGGGGGGATGTATCCATAAGCATTGACAAAATCAAGCCAAACCACTGTAAGGTAGCCGCTGTTGATCCATATTTTGGATTATCCACCTTAACTAACTAATTAACTGCTTTTGTATGAGATGGTGCTATACAAATACATTTGAATTGAATTGAATTAACTCTGCTAAGTCAATTAGGCATTTGTGGGTGGAGCTTAGAGCAGACAATGAAGGATATATCTGAAGCAGCAATGGGATCTGGCAAAGAAGGACTCACACTGACTGGGAGCACAAAGCTACAACTGTAGGTGTCCTTGAGTGTTGTAGGGTTTTAACCGTTTGTTCACTGGAGCATATGTACCTTTTGTTAGTGGTACGTTCACTGGTATATTGACTTCTTTGCAGGTTGATATGTTGGCTTGCTTGTTTGTAGCATGCTAGCTGACAATGTTTGCTAATAGCATGGTTGTTATAGCTGTTCATTAGTAGCAGGTTTGCTGGGATATTTATTCTTTAGAATGTTGATATGTTGGCTTGCTGACAGAATTCGGTATTCAGTATGAGCAGGCCTGCTCGCAATTGATTTTAGATTTGCGAGTTTAGAAATTATTGAGTAATGTGGGTACCGGGTACTTGCGACTCCAATTAAAAAGTGCTACTGCTTACACATCCTGTTAGTAACACATGTGAGTTTGGAGCAAATTGTTGAATTTTAAGTTTCTGTTTCGTGCATGGCCTAATGACAAACATGACATGATGTGCAAATTAGGTGCAGCGTTGAGATCGATTTAGATAAATACCTTTTACATTGACCAACGTTTCATATTGTGGCAGCCGTGCCGATATTGTGGCGACGCGCCACAAATGTTCAAAAATGGTCCTCCAAAGCTAATGTGTGAGAAACAATGACAGTTTTCCTTAATATGTGTTTGTGTTTCAGTCTTCCCTCCAGACATCCAGCAGCTGCTGGTCAGTGAAGAAGAGGTTCCCCCTGAGCAGCAGGACTGGAGCCCCAGTCTGGACCAGGAGGACCCAGAGCCCCCACACATTAAAGAGGAACAGGAGGAACTCTGGACCAGTCAGGAGGGAGAGCAGCTTCAAGGGCCGGAGGAGGCCGATATCACCGAGTTCCCGTTCACTCCTGTCCCTGTGAAGAGTGAAGATGATGAAGAGAAACCTCAGTCCTCACAGCTTCATCAAAGCCAAACTGAGGAGAACAGAGAGGCAGAGCCTCTAGCCAGCAGCTCAACTGAACAGATGAAAACAGAAGCTGATGGAGAGGACTGTGGAGTATCACAACCAGCCAGGAACTTAGATCCAGCTAGTCATTTACAACCAACTAGTGATGGCAAGACTTCAGACTCTTCTGAACCTGAGACTGAAGACAGTGATGATGAATGGATGGAGACTAGGGAACCTCAGTTAGGTTTAGACTCACTGAAAAACAATGAAGTCCTTGTAAGTCATAGAGCTCATACTGGGGAGAAACCATTTAGTTGCTCAGACTGTGGTAAAAGTTTTGTTTATAAAGGACAGTTGATGAGGCACATGAGAATCCACACAGTGGAGAAACCATTTAGTGACGGCAAGACTTCAGACTCTTCTGAACCTGATACTGAAGACAGTGATGATGAATGGAAGGAGACTAGAGAACCTCAGTCAGGTTTAGACTCACTGAAAAACAGTGAAGTAATATGTCATAAGAGATCTTATACTGGGGAGAAAGTCTTTAGTTGCTCAGATTGTGGTAATAGATTTGACTGCAAGGGAAGTCTGCAGAGACACATGAGAGTCCACACTGGTGAGAAACCATGTAGTTGCTCAGACTGTGGAAAAAGTTTTGGTGATAAAGGAGACTTGAAGAAACACATGAGAGTCCACACAGGGGAGAAACCATGTAGTTGCTCAGACTGTGGCAAAAGTTTTCGTAGTAAAGGACACTTGAAGAGACACATGAGAATCCACACAGGGGAGAAACCATTTAGTTGCTCAGACTGTGGTAAAAGTTTTCCTAATAACGGACACTTGAAGAGACACATGAGAATCCACACAGGGGAGAAACCATTTAGTTGCTCAGACTGTGGTAAAAGTTTTTGTAATAAAGAACACTTGAAGACACACATGAGAATTCATACAGGAGAGAAACCATTTAGTTGCTCAGACTGTGCTAAAAGTTTTCGTCATAAAGAATACTTGAAGATACACATGAGAATCCACACAGGAGATAAACCATTTAGTTGCTCAGATTGTGCTAAAAGTTTTCGTCATAAAGGACAGTTGAAGACACACATGAGAGTCCACACTGGTGAGAAACCATGTAGTTGCTCAGACTGTGGAAAAAGTTTTGGTGATAAAGGAGACTTGAAGAAACACATGAGAGTCCACACAGGGGAGAAACCATTTAGTTGCTCAGACTGTGGTAAAGGTTTTGGTGACAAAGGAAACTTGAAGAAACACATGAGAGTCCACACAGGGGAGAAACCATTTAGTTGCTCAGACTGTGGCAAAAGTTTTCGTAGTAAAGGACACTTGAAGAGACACATGAGAATCCACACAGGGGAGAAACCATTTAGTTGCTCAGACTGTGGTAAAAGTTTTCCTAATAACGGACACTTGAAGAGACACATGAGAATCCACACAGGGGAGAAACCATTTAGTTGCTCAGACTGTGGTAAAAGTTTTTGTAATAAAGAACAGTTGAAGACACACATGAGAATCCACACAGGGGAGAAACCATTTAGTTGCTCAGTTTGTGGTAAAATATTCAGCCAGAGTGGAACATTAAGGTCACACATGAGAATTCATACACGGGAAAAACTTTTAAGCTGTTCAGTTTGTAAAAAACAATTTACCCACAGAGGAAAACTGGTTTTGCATATGAGAGTCCATACTGGGGAGAAACCCTCCAGTTGCAGTGTTTGTGGGAGAAGTTTCCGCTGGCATTCACATGTCAAAAGCCATAAGTGTGTTGGTGAGAGCAGCAGCAGGTGAAGCTGCAGAGCTGCTGGTTGAGCTGAACTGTTCAGCAGAAACAGAACAGTAAACTAGAGACACATCATGATAGTCCATCATTCAGGAGGAAACCCAAACCCTTCTAGTCAGTGTTGTGGTTCGGGATGCAACCAGATCTGAATACTGCTCATTACATCTTTCACTAAACAAAGCCTGCCCATCACTCAGTGCCGTCGTAGCTTTGGCCCTATTATCTCTCAATTGCTCTCTGTATGGAGATCGGTTGAGAGGCTGTGTGGCTACTCTCATGCGTGGAACTCAAATTCCCCATTATTTAATAATCCTAGACTACTGATTGGAGACCAACCGATCCAGTTTTTGCAGTGGAGGGAGAGAGGCATCCGTGTACTCGGAGACATTTATGGAGCTGAAGGTTTATGTTCTTTTCAGGACCTATGTACAGAATTCAATCTCTTCGCGCTCTTCTTTTTTCTTTTATTTGCAATTATGTTCGGCTCTCAAGGCCAGTGGAGTTCCATGGCAAAGTCCTCCGCCACATGACCATACCCAACCCATCTTTGTAGGTACCCCACTGGCTGATATGTGTGTGGATGTATATGATTGGTTATCTTTTATTATTTTTTTACCTTTTTGAATTTTTTTCTCTTACCCTATTTAAATGTTGTTTGTAATGTGTTTCATAATGACCCTGATGAAGGCCACAAGCCGAAACGCGTTGGTCTAACAATAAAGTTGTTCTATATACTACAAGTGTTGCTGGAGTTTTGACCTTTAAAGTCCTCCTCCACCACATCCACTTCATAAAATTGTACATTGCACCAGAGGCACAAGTGGCCTAGTTTCTAGACTCTATTCGTTCATTTCACAGCATGCTTACAGGCCCCTGGCATTAGACGCTCTATGGAGAGCCGATTTCCCAGATCTGGTCCCAGCATTTGATTGGTATAAAGTCTGGTTTAACATTTTAACAGCCTCCAGAAACCCTGATCACCAACAAATCCATTATAATTTTATTCATAGAGTGTACTTAACTCCCAGGAAGCTTTGTATAATGAAAGTGACCACTGGTTCAACTTGCACTCTGTGTCCCATAAAGGCGACAGGGACTTATTTACATATGGTTTGGGAGTGTCCTCCAGTGGCCAGATTCTGGCGAATGATTGCTTCCAATCACTCCAAGATTTTTGAGAATACTGTGCCCAACTCGCCTTTTATATTTTTGTTAAACGATTTATCTAGCTTGAACCTGACACTGCCCAAAAAGCGAGCTTTTTTAGCTGGGCTGACAGCAGCAAAAAAACTGGTTGCTACCCGCTGGAAACCTCCCCATACTCTTTCTTTTCAAGCATGGGTTTTAACATATCTTGATATATCCAGATATATATATGTATATATATCTGGAGCTGTCGACAGCCCATATGCATGGGGCCAAGGAATCAGTGGCAGAACTGTGGAGTTCCATCTCTGAGAAACTCGAAACACTACTGTAATAGCCTTGTGTCGGGATGGGTGGCCTGGATTCCGGGTGGGCGGGTGGATGGGAGTGTTTTTTTCGGATGGATGGGTGGGGGAGGACGGGAGGGAGGGGATCCCTGGTGGGGATGGTTTTGTTTTGTTTTCATTATTGTTGTGTTTTTCTTTTCCCTTACTTTCTTTTCTTTGATGTATTGCTGACTCTGATAATTGATATCAAAATCAATACAAATTTTATCGCAAAAAAAGCAAAGCCTTTGTTCATTTTCTCACTGCAAGTACAAAATCTGTCATGAATGATCGACTACATGAATTTGACCAGAACAGTGTGATTAGTTAGAATTAAAAACTATAATCTACAATGAAGTTTGTTGCAATAATACATTGTAAAAAAAAAAAATATATGTATATATATATATATATATATATATATATGTTTAGCAGCCTGCAAGTAATTACAATCAATAAAGGAATATTGTTTTAATATGGAAATGGAATTACTGTCATGATTAACATGATTAACATATTCTACAATATATTATTTAAACAAATTTCATAATATCGACCTCACAAACATTCAGTTAATTTGGCTTTGGAAACACTGTGTCACCTTTTCTGGAAATTCAATGTATTGGCTAATGTAAGGATTTGTCTTATGGAGTGTGGGCTTGACAAAAAATGTCTGAAGTCGCTCAGCACTTCAGTGCAATGGTATTTATTTGGTGCTCCATAATAAAAAGGAAAAAATAGACGTCCATTTAATAAAGGCAAAAGAAAGTATTTACAAAAGCAAAGCACTAGAAAACGGCTCCAAAAAAGCAATGGCAGCTACAGTTCTGGGCACAGCCAACCCCAGTCTGCCGTAACTGTGGAGGATGAGCTCCCGTTGTACTCGATGGGAGATACCATATACCCATTAACAATTAATCAACCTAACATATGTATAAAAACATCTGCAAAGATCCACAATGTTTATAACAATATAGTAACACATGCTAGTCCATAATATTAAGTTAACTAATTGATTACAATAATAAATCCACATAATTATTGATGATTATAAATTGTGTCTTAAATACATTACAGGGAGGTAAATGGTGAAGTATTTGCAGACCCAGAACTAGGCATTGTGGTGCGTGCACTCACTACAATGACAGTGGGAAGAAAGGGCAGTGTTTGTGTGTGAGTGTGTGTATGCCAGTATGCGTAAGGAGCGCATTTACCAAGTGCTGCCCGCGGCTAGTGATGGCTTCTCCGTCACATTACCACCCTCCTCTCCTGCTGTGACGATGTTAGTCAGCCAAGAGAGATAGTCTGCAGTCATGTTGTCCTCTCCTGCTTTATGGCGCACGCAGAACTTGAAAGGCTCAAGCTCAAGATACCACCGTGTTACTCTGGCATTCCGATCCTTCATTGTTTGGATCCAGGTCAGCGCTCTGTGGTTTGTATGAAGATCAAACTGAGCAACTAAATGGTTTCTCTGCTGAGGAGACAGTACCTCAGGCTGTCGCTCAGGCGAGCCCTCAGACAGTGAGTGGAGCAGCCCCATTGTCATCCTGCATTGATTTACACAAACTGAATGCCATCTCCTTGAGATGGCACATGATGGCACATGAATTTTCATGTGTGACCTTAATGTTCCACTCTGGCTGAATATTTTACCACAAACTGAGCAACTAAATGGTTTCTCTGCTGAGGAGACCGTACCTCAGGCTGTCGAGGGTCCACTTGATGACGAGACACTCTTTCTCAATGGTGGAGTACCTGGTCTGTTCAGGATGGCTTCTACCTTGTCCACTTGTGGACGGGCGTCCCCCCGTCCTAACTGGTAGCCCAGGTGCTTTGTTTACCGTCTTGCCCACTCACATTTCTGCAGGTTGAGGGTTAAGCCAGCAGCATGGATCTTTCCCAGGACCCTACGCAGATGTTCTGGATGTTTGGACCAGGTCTGGCTGTAGAAAAACCACTTCATCAAGGTAGGCGGCGCTCCAGTCTTGGAGCCCCCAGTCCATCAGCCGCTGGAAGGTTGCACGTGTGCCGTGGAGGCCGAAGGGCATGACAGTGACCTGGAACAGGCCCAGGGGTGTCTGGAAGACAGTGAGGGCCTTTGATTGGTCATCCAGTGGGACCTGCCAGTAACCTTTGCAGAGATCCAGTGTGGTCCAATCCTGTCCAGCAGGTCATCAATGCGGGGCATGGGGTAGGCATCAAAGAAGGAGATGGCATTCAGTTTGTGGAAATCAATGCAGGATGACAATGGGGCTGCTCCACTCACTGTCTGAGGGCTCGATGACTCCCAGCTCCAGCATGGTCCGAATCAGTTCTGACAAAGACTGATATATTTGAGATCAGGACAACTCTGACTACACACTAACCCAAAATCAAGCATTTTTACCGTATCATTTTTAGAGAATTTCACATATCCACATTTTTACGTTGAAATGACTTTAAGTCTGAAACTTGGGGTGCTTTAAAAACACATTGCTAGCACAAAGCACCCCAAGTTTCAGACTTAAAGTCATTTCAACGTAAAAATGTGGGACTTTAACTTTGAAATTCTCTAAAATGATACAGTAAAAATGCTTGATTTTGAGTTAGTATGTAGTCTGGGTTGTCCTGAACTCAAATATATCAGTCATTGTCAGGATTTTTTTTTCTTGCAACCCAAAATCAAAGAATAAAGTAATGTCCCTCACAATTTAGTGGGATGTTTTAATTTATAAGGGACACTGATAACATGCTTTATGCTTCCTGTGAATATAATCAAATTAATCTAATTTCCATATATGTTTCATACCCTGTGTTAACATCTTATTTTGAAAACCGGACATCGTCACATGTGTATCCTTGCGCCAAGTGGGACGCAATTGGATAAATTGTATTGTATTTGGTGTGCTCGGGTAGAATAAAGATGTCATAGCCTCTCTTCAGGTAAGAGTATCACACTGCAACACTTGTCTTTGGAAAGTGAGAAATCTGACAGAATAAAGTCGCTAACTCTCCCTGACAGCTCGCTCTGGGCCGTTTCAATGCATTTGCCATAAAGGTGAGAATACGCGTGCACTCCAAATTTAGGGGCGGCTCATAGCTGTCATTTACACTAGGGACGCTGGGGACATGTCCCCACCACTTTTTGAAATGGCCGATTTTGTCCCCATCACTTTTTAAAAGCATAATTTGTTAAAAATGTTCTGAAAAATAGCTTGCACCAAGAAATGTTAACTAACAAATGAGAACGCTTTGAGAAAGGTTTATTTGCACAATAAGAAAACATACAATGCAATGTAAATATAGAAGAAACAAATGCGCATTGTCCAAAAAAAAGTAACATAAGCTAAAAAAAAAAAAAAATCCCCCCTAGCCTACTGATTCTAAAATGACCCAAAAACGTGCATGCGCCGATCAGTAACTTTAACAGATTCTTGACACAGTTTCTTCTTGTCCAAGTTTCCGTTCTCTCTCTGTGAACATGACGAACAGACACGCTGTTGTCGGGTTCGTGACATTGAAGAGTGAAGCCAGGTCTTCAGGCGCCTTGAGGCACTGAAGCGTCTCTCCGCCTCAGCAGGTGAGGCAGGGACGACCTGTGCCTCAACTTGACTGAAGAGACCACGGACCTCGGTACCATGTTCCTCATGATTTCTGACACTTCTGAGCAGGTTTCGTAGGTGTAATGGCCTTGAACATGGCCAGCTGCACGTTAGGGACTGGAACTGAAGCTCTGTTAACGTTATCCCTTCAGTTGTTTCTACTTTGTCATATTTTAGGGCAGTGATACTGCATATTGTTATCGCTGGGCTGACTGACATGCACTGGTGCTTTCTACAGTAGATGTGATACTGGCATTGTTCGATTGACATGGTGTTGCAGCTGTGGATGTGATGCATAAGGACGACTGTAGGCTGCTTGTGCGGTCGACGTTGTTGTGCGTTTTATGCTGAGTATTTTTGTATTGTCGCCTGCCCTTTTGGTGCGCCGTTATGCAATTTTTTTCTCGCCGTAATTATCTACTCTGACCTCATACCGATCCCCCCCATTACATCGCCTAAAATCGCATATGTTGAAGACCGTTTAAAAAATGTTTTTTCATCTGAGCCCTTATGTCTCCACCACTTTTCAACACAAAGTGACGCCCTTGGGGCGGCTGGTTTGACCGCAGACTATTTCCCGCTTTGTAGGCTGCCGGGAGAAGAGTCTGAGGTAAAGTCTTCAGAAGAAATGTAAAAACCGCAGCAGAGTCCGTTCAGTTTTGTGATTGGTAGCAGACTCCACTCGCGAAAGCACGCACGCACACGCCATAAAGTAAGCGCGTGACGTCACACTTGTGCGCCAAAAGCTACCGGATAACCAGACGGCTAACCAAGGCGTATTTTCTTCACAGTTTGTGTTGAAAATGTGCGCAGTCCAGCAGCTGAGAGCGTCGGTGAAGCAGCGACTAACTGCGGCTGTTGAAGAGATATTTGGGCTGTTTGAAAGAACGATAGCAGAGTACGAAGAAGAGATTGATCGCCAACGCAGGCTGCTGGAAGATGTTCTGAAGCCTGAGATCCAGATCAACAAAGCAGGTTTGTATATAGAAGGTTTTCTACATTATACTTACTGCACTGATCTCAGTAAAGTGACAGATCACCGCTTTTACATTATTTTACAAGCTGCTGCCTTTAAACCAGCTGACTGAAACCAAATTCTGTTTTTATTAATTGGTGAATCTGCTTCAAGTTCGTCCGATAAACACAATTATTGTAACTCTTGTCCAGTGATTCTTCCTCACCAATGGAGGCGCATAAACACCAGCTTTTCTCAGTTGGACCTTTTTATTTTTACACATTAGGAGGAGCGCAGCTGCATCTGTCTGCATACAACTGGCAAATCAGCTTTACAAACGGTTTTTATTTAATTTACTACCTTAAAAGCAGTAGCATAGACCAAAACAAAACAAAGCCTTAGTAAAACTGCCTCCCTCCTACCAGATATATGCATACCACGTTTCCCTATTTAAATATAATGTTGATTTATTTATTTATTTATTTGTTCCGCTCATGGTAATGCACAGCTCCAGAAAAGAGAAGAAAAAAAAGCAATTCACAATCAAAACACAACTCAATTTACACATTCCATGACCAAAAAGGAGCAGGGAGAAGAAAATCTTATTTTGCCCGCCCCTTACTCAAAACATAGATAAACAATAGAAATAGATGGTCTGTCAATTACAGTTACTTAACCACCAATACTTACAGTAACATGAGAAATAAAAAAGAATCAAAAGCCATACACAATAATTCACCATCAACTAAGGAAACCCATTACCTGACAACTTCATATAGTCTAATTATTCTTTCTTTATACATTTTCTTGAACTGAAAGATATTTATACAACCCTTTAAATCATTCTGTAGAGAATTCCACAGTTTGACACCAACAACTGAAATACACATCTGCTTTAAAGTGGTCCGCGCATACTGATGCTTAAAATTAAATTTCCTTCTATGGTCCTCGTCCTCTGAACTAAAAACAAACAACTTTTGTAAATGTTCTGGTAATACTCTGCTTTTTGCCCTGTGCATAACTAATAATGTCTATAACTCTTTAAGTTTCATGTGCTCAAATGAAGAACGTCAATTGACACTTAACATACCACATTAATTTTCTTCAGCTGTAGGCTACAACAGTGTTATCCAACCAAACAAACTGACATCACATTAACGCACCAGTGCAACTCCCATACTGCCTCCTGTTACACTGCTGGCTGTAGCCAATGCGCCCACTACCACAATAAACCATGAAGTACACCACATTATTATTGTGCCTCTTATTTCAGATTAAAACAGTATTTATGCACATATAACACTATCTAAGTGAACACTGAATTATACTCAAGGTCAGTAATCAGCAGAATAGTGATTTGGGTTCTACTCTTAACACTATATCTGTGAATTAACCAGACGGGACACTTTCATGTAAAACAATTGTGTAATTTTGTATGTCCTTGCTGTTGTGTCAACAGTTGCAGAGGCAAAGTTATTCAACCTTTACACTGACACCAACTAACTGCAGCTTATTGAAGTTGTGTACAACCCCCTAAAATAAAATATAATTAAATGCACTCAAAATGCTGTTTAAAAACACTCTCAGTGATGACAGAAACATTTGATCCAGTGCCCCACAAACACTGGGAGCTGTTGTTAACTGAAGCGGCTCTACTCTGTATGTTTACATGGGCCAGTGAGGCTTCAGGATGGGAAACAGTTAGCTGCTGGACGAGTACCTCCGACCACCTCCCATACTTCCTACCTTAGAGTGAAGGCTGGTCTGGGGTCCTGTATAGGGCCTCCAGGTAATCGGTGGTAGAGCTTAGGTTTGGGCCACTGGACGAATACATCATGGATCAGCGATGGAAAATTAAACTTGGGCGATTTCCAATTTTAGGTTTGGGGGGGGGGGGGGGGGGAGGTGTGTTATCATATGGAGTTAGTTCACTGTAGAGAGGCTAATTGTTAACAGTTTGATAACCACTAGCAAAGCAGAAGAAGGTGAATTATGTCTCACTTGTCCAATTTGGTATTTTGTTGTTTGTTAAGAATGTAAAAAACAGTGAAATGAAGTTTATCTGTCCTCTTTTTGATATTATTAAATGTAGAAATTGTAACAATCTCAAGTTAACCGTTTGTATTATTTGTGTCCTTCCTGTTAGATGCTCCACAGGTCAGTAAAGAAGAGGTTCCCCCTGAGCAGCAGGAGTGGAGCCCCAGTCACCAAGCTGATGGAGAGGACTGTGGAGTATCAGAACCAGCCAGGAACTTAGATCCAGCTAGTCATTTACAACCAACTAGTGATGGCAAGACTTCACACTCTTCTGAACCTGAGACTGAAGACAGTGATGATGATTGGAAGGAGACTAGAGAACCTCAGTCAGGTTTAGACTCTCTGACAGCAAAGAAGAGACGGAGAGTTGAAGGACAAAGTTTGTTTGTCAGCAACAAGTTCAGGAGAACAAGTTTCCTGTCAAGAGCGTCGGTGAAGCAGCGACTAACTGCGGCTGTTGAAGAGATATTTGGGCTGTTTGAAAGAACGATAGCGGAGTACGAGGAGGAAGTTTCTCGTTCAAAAGAGAATGATCGTCAATACAAACTTTTGGACGCTGTTTTTAAACCTCAAGTACAGTTATGCAGAGCAGGTTTGTACAATGAAAATGTTATTCTCACACAATTCTTGCACCATTTATGCCATTTCTATCATTATTACTACTAAGTAGTTCCAGTGAAACTGTCTGTTCACTGTTCTAAATTAATGCGCTGGCTACGTAGTATCAGCCTGTATCTAAAATGAGTAACCATAGCAACAGGGACGCAGTCAAAGACAATAAAAGTAAACCTTAACCTTAACCTTGGTCAGTTGGCCACATTGCACCAAAGCACCATGGCCCCTCAGTTCCTCATGATTTTCACCTTGATGCTAGCACAACTTGGTGACCGCCAAAAATCTTTCTATGCAGGAAATTACCAGGTTTGGTAAAGGTTAAAACACACTACATTTAGCTTGATGTTGGGTTAATTTACAATCACAGTTTTTCTTAATGTTTGTATGCCTGTATTTCAGCCTTACCTCAGCAGCTGTTGTTCAGTAGATATAATTAAAAGTAGCAATTAACTGGTTCTATTATTGTTGTCCTTCCGGTTAGACGTCCAGCAGCTGCTGGTCAGTGAAGAAGAGGTTCCCCCTGAGCAGCAGGACTGGAGCCCCAGTCTGGACCAGGAGGACCCAGAGCCCCCACACATTAAAGAGGAACAGGAGGAACTCTGGACCAGTCAGGAGGGAGAGCAGCTTCAAGGGCCGGAGGAGGCCGATATCACCGAGTTCCCGTTCACTCCTGTCCCTGTGAAGAGTGAAGATGATGAAGAGAAACCTCAGTCCTCACAGCTTCATCAAAGCCAAACTGAGGAGAACAGAGAGGCAGAGCCTCTAGCCAGCAGCTCAACTGAACAGATGAAAACAGAAGCTGATGGAGAGGACTGTGGAGTATCAGAACCAGCCAGGAACTTAGATCCAGCTAGTCATTTACAACCAGCTAGTGATGGCCAGCTCCTCTCTTCACACTGTTTTGAAACTCAGACTGATGACAGTTATGATGATTGGATGGAGACAAGAGAACCTCTGTCAGGTTTAGACTCACTGAAAAGCAATGAGATCCTTGAGAGAGCTCGTATTGCGATGAGGCCCTTTGGTTGCTCACTTTGTTGCAAACGATTTATCCACAAGAAAGGTTTGCAGAGACACATGATAAATCATACAGGAGAGAAACTATTTAGTTGCACAGTTTGTAACAAAAGTTATGTTCAGAAAGCAGCATTGGGCAGACACATGAGAAACCATACAGGGGAAAAGCCTTTCAGCTGCTCAGTTTGTAACAAAAGTTTTACTCAAAGTGCAACATTGGTCTCACATATGAGACGTCATACTGGAGAGAAACCGTTTAGCTGTTCATTCTGTGGTAAAACGTTTGGTGACCAGGGAAATCTGGCGAGACACGTGAGACTCCACTCAGGGGAGAGACCATTCACTTGCTCAGTCTGTGGTAGAAGTTTTAGCGAAAAAGGAACTATGAAAAAACACATGAGAGTTCACACAGGAGAGAAACCGCTCAGTTGCAGTGTTTGTGGGGAACGTTTTAGTTGGCATTCACAAGTCAGAAGTCATAAGTGTGTTGGTGAGAGCAGCAGCAGGTGAAGCTGCAGAGCTGCTGGTTGAGCTGAACTGTTCAGCAGTAACAGAACAATAAACTAGAGACACATCATGATAGTCCATCATTCAGGAGGAAACCCAAACCCTTCTAGTCAGTGTTGTGGTTCGGGATGCAGCCAGATCTGAATACTGCTCATACACATCTTGTGTTAATGTTGGCTAATGTGAGAGAGAGAATTACTGTTGCTGCTCTTTGGCTCAAATTCAGGTTCAACAGGTGAGTTTCATTAGTTATATGTCAGTTAATCAGGATGAAGGCTCCTTGCTAAGCCGAAATGCATCAGCCTGCTGTCCAGAATGGGTCTTAACCCAAAAAACAAAAAAGAAATTAAAGAAACCAGTAAAATGAAGAAGAGAGGTGATTGAGTCTTCTTTTTTTAACTGTTGGAGTGCTGCTCTTTTCCTTGTTTGTGATGGTAATGGATAACATGTCAGATAAAGTGTTACATTCCTACATAGATTTTTTTATGTAAATGTATATTTCTTCATGAAATTAGAAAGAGTAACGAGGTCTAAGATAGAAACCAGACTCCTGTTCTGCTCACCAGCTCCACTTCCCCCTCGTTCTGTAGTCTTCATCATCTTCATCACTCAGTTGTTGTGGAGCCATGTGAGAACAAATGTGTGTGAACACTCACTGTCTCGTTGTTATTACCAGCCATCCAGAAACATTCACGCTGTCAGGCACTAAATACTCACTAGATGGCGACATCACGCCCGAGATGCCTGACGCATGCGCTGTGTCTAGACCTCGGGCACATTCAATAACCCCAACACGTTGCAAACAGGAAGTTTACAAGGAAGCCGTAGTGCGTTGAACGTCCTGTTGCACAGTGTTTGTTACGGGTTGCGATTATGGCGGCGGCTGAGAAGAAATATTTATTTATTCTAGATAAAATTACTTACGTGATTGTGAAGCCGTGGTGTGCTGATGTAATGTAATGTAATACTTTATTTATATAGCACCTTTCAAAACCAAGGGTTACAAAGTGCTTCACAATAAAATACTGAAACACATCAAACATCAAAGACATCAAACTAACATCAGATAAAACAGTCAATACACACACAACAAAAACAAGGCAGGATATTAAAATGCAAAGATAGAAAATAAGAGTATAAAATAATATCAGTGGTCAGGGAAAGCAAGGGAGTAAAAATGTCTTTTTAAACGTTTCTTAAAAGTGCTCGTCGTTTCAGACACTTTAATGTCAAGAGGTAGATTGTTCCAAAGTGTTGCGGACAGCACAGAGAAGCACAACTGCGGACTGTCTGTTTCCAGTCAGCTGTGTATCCGTCACTGCTGCTTCGGCTGCAGCCCCACACACACCAAGCTGGATCAAACGCACCTCGACGGCCACAGGGGAAACGTTTTACACCATAATAAAAAGATGCAAGCTTTGCACGTGGCCCTGCAGCTCGTCTCCGCATGCGTCGAACCGCTGCTGGGGCTCCTGCAGGTCTGGAGTGTTTTGGCATTTATCTCGTGCAGTAGCAATGAAAGGTGACCTGTGTAATGTTTAATAGTTTGTGTAATCAAAAAATGGCATTTCTCGATTTAAATTGGATGTTTAAAAAAAAAAAAAAAAAATGATTAGAACAATTATTACAATTGAAAAGCATGGTCTAGATCGTATAGTTGCGTTTCGCTGCTTATAATTAGTAGGCCTAGTTGTTTTTTTGTTCAAAATGAAGTTTTCTAGTCAAGTGCTGTCGATTTGTAGAGATGACGCTTTTATTCTGAAGAAACCGGACCGGAGGCGTCATTGTTGATCTGGCGGAACAGACATCTGACCTGCTGGAGCCTGAAGCAGAGAGCTGCGTTAATATTGCTTTAAGAGAAACGAGTGACGTGATGACGTTTCCTTCTCACCGGAATACACGCTCGACGTCAATCGTGCGCTAAGGCTAGCTCGCTACTGGTTTAGCTGCGAAGCTAGGTGGCAGAAACTTCTATCCTTACTGCTTTTAAAATGTCCAGAGCCCAGATGCTGAGAGCGCTGGTCGACCAGCGACTAACTGCGGCTGTTGAAGAGATATTTGGGCTGTTTGAAAGAACGATAGCAGAGTACGAGGAGGAAGTTTCTCGTTCAAAAGAGCAGAACGACCGACAACGAAAGCTACTGGACGCTGTTTTAAATCCTGAAGTGCGGTTACACAGAGCAGGTTGGTGCAAAAGCTCATCTTCTCATTGTTCACAGTTCACAACGTTTCACATTCTCAACCCTGCGAGCTGCGTCAAGGTGCGACAGTTAGCCAGAATAGGACCGGAAGATGTTGCCTTCAAAATAAAGGCGTAAAATGTGTCAGTCCTGCTAGAAAAGTATTAAGGTGTTCAGATAGTATCAAAATACTCAGAGGAATCATTATAAATGTGGATCGAAACTGTCTTTTACATTGATGTTTTTGAAAAATATTATCATATTATATTCATGATAATGAATCATTCATTGTTCTTTTCACACAGGCAACAGTTTGAATTTGCAGCGATTAGCTTGAAGAGCTATGAAGCTCGAACCTTATCTGGCCTTATTTACCTGACCTCACCCTATAAAAATATCGACATAGGCTTAATCAAGATGCCATATTTAGAGCTTCCATGTACAAAGAAACACTTAAACATCTGTCTAAAGTCAACAACCTACTAAAAGCACCTGCACTGCAGCTTATGTGTGTTTTTCATGTCTGTATTACTGTGCATGTAAATTCAGTCTTCATGCAATGTTTCCAAATTGCTTCAATTTTTAGTGTCCACATTAGTGTTGGGTAGAATATAAATCCAACATATGTTGCAATATAAGAGCAGTTTTGTGTTTTAAATTCCAATTCTTTTGCCGTGTCTCTTCACCTCTAAAACATCTATTCCTGAAGTAATCCCCTCGTCCTCAGCATGAAAAACTTTTCAAAGCCCTCCGGCCGGTCTCACCAGGCCGGTTCAGCATAATCACTGCCGGCTCCACAGAACCAAATAATATCAATCCTGGCTGACTGCCAGCTGTCGCCCGCTCAGCCTTCCCTCTTTGAATCGGCCTGCACCGTTTCTTCAATGTTTTTCCTCTTAAGGTTTTTCTTGGAGTTTCTGCTCGTCTTCTCTGAGGCTCTCAGGTCGGTGCTGCTGATCGGTTAGGTCGGCCTGTTCTGTTCTGCTTGGTTGCAGACTGTATTGATCATTTTGCTCTGTGATTGATTGTTGATCTGTTAGATCTAGGGAGGCTCGTTCTCTGTAAAGCTCTTTGAGGCAGGCCTTGTGATGAAGGGCTGGAGAAATAAACTGGACTTGACTTAGCTGGTCTCCCAAAGGTGGTTATCAACTCGTTCTGTCAATCCAATTCAATTTTCAAATCAGCTATATGTGTGTTCACATAAAAGAGGTGGAGTTTGTAACAAATAACCAATCACATGCAACATGGACAGATCCAGAGCAGTCGGCTGAAGTAGAAGTCGTGTCGTTCAACCAATTGCACAATATGACAGTGGAACGGCTTCAATGCGTACAGTCTGACAGGTTAATAATCAAGATTTTTGAATGCAAAAGACAGTCACAATCACACAGTCTGCAAACAGCTGAAGCTGCGTGCCACATAACCACAACTTCCCGTGTTTGAATCCCCCTCTCTCTTCCCCCTTTCCTTTCCCTCTCCACTCTACTGTCCAATAAAGCAGACATGCCATAAATAAAATATAAAAAAAAAAAAAAAGTAGAAACAGCCTTCAGTTAACTGGTTCTATTATTTTCTTGTCCTTCCCTTTAGATGCTCCACAGCTGCTGGTCAGTGAAGCAGAGCAGCAGGACTGGAGCCCCAGTCTGGACCAGGAGGACCCAGAGCCCCCACACATTAAAGAGGAACAGGAGGAACTCTGGACCAGTCAGGAGGGAGAGCAGCTTCGAGGGCCGGAGGAGGCCGATATCACCGAGTTCACTTACAATCCTAGCTGTGTGGAAAGTCGAGATCAGGACCGGACTGAGCCTTCGCTCCTTCGCCAAACCCAGAATAGGGAAGGAGACCCATCTGTGGCCGGCACTTCAGCCCAGCAGATGAAACCAGAAGCCGATGGAGAGGACTTAGATCCAGCTGGTGATTTACAACCAACTAGTGATGACCAGCTCCTCTCTTCACACTGTTCTGAACCTGAGACTGAAGACAGTGATGATGATTGGAAGGAGACTAGGGAACCTCAGTCAGGTTTCAACACACTGAAAAACAACAAAGTCCTTCTGAGTCATAAAAGATCTCATACTGAGGACAAACAGTTAAGTAGCTTACTTCCTGATGACACATTTCATCAGAAAGGTAACATGCAGGTTCACGTAAAAACCAAGACAGGGGAAAGGCCTTTTAGTTGCAGAGTTTGCGGTAAAAGATTTGCCCGCGAGGAACATCTGCAGTCACACATGACCATTCATACTGGAGAGAAACCATTTAGTTGCTCATTGTGTGATAAAAGATTTTGTCACAAGAGAAGTTTGCTGAGACACGTGCCCATTCATACAGAGGAGAAACCGTTTGACTGCACAGTTTGTGGTAAAAGTTACTGTGAAAAAGGATATCTGAAGAAACACATGATAGTCCACACAGGAGAGAAACCATTTAGTTGCAATGTTTGTGGAAAAAGATTTAATTGGATAGCAAATGCTAAAAAGCATAAGTGTGTTGGTGGGAGCAGCAGCAGGTGAAGCTGCAGAGCTGAACTGTTCAGCAGGAACAGAACAATAAACTAGAGACATCTGAATCTGAAAGGAGAGAACAAGCTGCGTTAGAAATCCCCGGCCTTCATAGTTTGTCTCTTTTCAGCCCGTCTCTTCTGACGCTCAGTTCTTCGAAACATGCTTCTGTCTGTACAGATTAGTTTGCACTGCACTTGATCAAATACAAGCTTGTATCAAAGGCTGGAGGTCTGTCCACATTCCTCCTTCCATAATTAAATCAGTTCACACCAAATTGTTCAGTTTCATCTGGAGGAATAAACTGTATTATTTAAGAAGATAAATTCTGTGTAGCAGCCAAGCATAGTTTGCAAAAATGCGATGGATTTTTTTCAACAGCTTGATGGCCTGATGGAGTGTTTACTCAAATGTATTTTTGATGTTGGTAAAATCCCTGTGAAGCTTTCTAACTTTAATATTTCCTCTTGAATTGGAGTCTCATTTACGAGCACAGCTTCACATAGATACACAATTTGGAATATACCATACAGAAATAAATCACTTTATTTCCAAAATTGAACCAATAAAAACATTATTTGGGTAAAACAGTGGTAACGCTTTATTTTCTGGATCCGCAATTTCCAAATAATGTTCTAGAAAGGAACTGTTAGTTTCTTCTGAAGTTTCCTGGAAAGAAACATGAAATTATGAAGTAGTTCTATAGAAACTGTCGATCAGATACAAAAACTGCAAAACTATCTATTGGAAAAATAATAGCCAGAGGTCAATTTCTAATTTTCTATACAACTGCTACATAATTTCCTGGTTCTGTCTTGGAAACAGAAGAAATTGGAGGAACTTACCAACAACCGTTCAATCTTTCTCTATTTTCCGAATAATTTTACATCATTTCATGGTTCTTTCCAGGAAACTTAAAAAATTAACAGTTCCTTTCTAGGAAATTATTAGGAAATTGTGGACCCGGAAAATAAAGCGTTACCAAAACAATCATTGAACGGTGATAGATAACTGTATAATTTTCAAGATTTTGTAACAATGTACAATGTCCCGATAACTTCCAAGGAGTTTGAATTATTACTGGAGAGGTACGATGACCTAGAGGTAATATTTCTCTGTTCAGAGAATATAGTGGCACTCCTTATGTTTCTCTTGCAGGATTTGTAACTTCCACTCAGTTCCAAATATGATAACAAGAAGAAGAATAGCGGTCCTCCTGCTAAGCTGCTGTATATTGGAATGAAGTTTTGGGACAGGAGCGTTGGGACAAAGTCTTTTGCTCCCTAACAAATACTGTTTATCAAAGCATCTTACAAACTCATTTATATTGTCTAACCTGTAAAAACCTTTATTGTACACAGATTTAAAATTGCCGCGGAAGATAAATGTGATTTTTGTGTATGTTGGTCACCCTGAGACTGTTTTGGAAATGCCAAAATGTACAAAACTTCTGGTGCTTTGGAGGACTTTCTACGGAATGAAACTCCTGTGGATGTTTGTTTTCTTTTACACAAAAGGACAAACTGTTTTATTTCAAACCAATCAGCAAGGACAATAATCATTTCTTTATTGTTAATTTACTTATTAGATTTTATTCATAAAATGAAACGGACTGGAAACAAGTCTCTCTTTTAATTTGTTTAATGTTGATGTAAAAGCGACCTGGACGTTATTTCCAAATGTAAAAACAAAAAAAGCAGTATAATAGCAGTTAATTCAGTGTGTTTGATACAGATGTCGTTTCAATTGTTCGGTAAGAAATACCTCTACATGTATTCACGTGCTCTTTACCTTGTATGTCTTTTGTTTCATCGTCTCCCCCCCCCCCCCCCCCCCAGGACTGGATGTGTTTTTGTTTATTACACAATTGTTTTTAGAATCTAAATATTGTAGAACATGGAAATCCCACAGGGTTCACACAAGGTCCTTAAAGTGCTTAATGTCCTTGAATTTAAGTACTGGAATACCTGGAAAATAAGCATGTCATGTTGGGAAGTGTTTAAAAAGACCTTGAAATAAATAAATAAATGAATAAATAAAAAAAAATGTTTGCAGTCAAAACAGAAAAGAAGACAAACGTATTCTGGGAACGACTTAAAACCACATGAACATGTGAACCTGTGATTTAAAGCACTAATGGTTAAAATGCAGCAATGTTTACAGAAAGGTTTCTTGCTGTTGTGTGGAGTCCTGATGATTTATGAACCCTGATCCCAGGAGGGCGGCCATGAGGTGTATGAACCGGTGTGTGTGGCACCAACAGTCATATCATTTTCTTTTTTTTTAGTTTATCATTTTCCAACAAAGTAATCACACAAGTACAACTAAAAAAAACCAGTAGGAATAATACTGAGATAAATGCCTGTACAGGCAGCTTGCCTAGCAACTCCATCAAGTGGGTGAAGTCCTCTGTCAGTAGTTCAGACCCATGTGGTTTCCTGGGGAGAAGCTGGATCTCCGGCAGCTCGGCTACTCGCCTGACCGCAGCATTAGGGAGACAGCAGCTGACCATCGTCGAGCTCCGGATATCTCTAGTTATTGAATCCCCGACAAGTAAAGTTTCACGAGTTGTAGTTTATATTCCAAGCGGCCAAAACCACGAAGCGGCTGAAAGCTGCAGTTCCTCTATCATCCGCTAGAGTCCGGCTCAAAAAAGACTCTAAATCCCGCCCAACTCCATTCATGTCTATGGGACCACAGCTCAACTTCTCACTCAAAATATGAAGTCAATAATTTTTTTCGACAAAAGATTATGGTCTCAGTAGCCAATTTCACTTCTTCTAATATGTGTCAGTATGGCGATTTTCAAAATAATTGCGTCATTAACGGGATATAACGGTTATAAAACGGGGTAGTTTTCCGAGTGATTGACAGGTCGCCCGTCCAGTGATCGCGCAGGTCACCGATCACGGACCAATAGCAGGCGGCGCTGCGGCACTGCGGGAAATGTCAACATGGCGGCGCTCGTGAACCCCAACTTTTGGCTTCAAAACGGCCCTTCAGAACCCTATGGGTGACGTCACACTCACTACGTCCATCTTTTTTTTTTACAGTCTATTATGTTTATATTCTGGTTTTCATGGCGGTCAAGTGCCAAATAACCTCCATGTTAAAACTAAGTGGAATATTGCTTTAAGAGAAACGAGTGACGTGATGACGTTTCCTTCTCGCCGGAAAACACGCTCGACGTCAATCCTGCGCTAAGGCTAGCTCGCTGCTGGTTTAGCTGCGAAGCTAGGTGGCAGAAACTTCTATCCTTACTGCTTTTAAAATGTCCAGAGCCCAGAAGCTGAGAGCGTCGGTGAAGCAGCGACTAACTGCGGCTGTTGAAGAGATATTTGGGCTGTTTGAAAGAACGATAGCAGAGTACGAGGAGGAAGTTTCTCGTTCAAAAGAGCAGAACGACCGACAACGAAAGCTACTGGACGCTGTTTTAAATCCTGAAGTGCGGTTACACAGAGCAGGTTGGTACAATATATATACATCTCTCATCGTTCACACACAGTTTGTCATTTCTATCCGTTTCCAACTCAAACATTCTTAAACCTAGGAGCTGCATCAAGCTGCGGCAGTTAGCTAGAAAAGGACCGGAAGGTTTTTCCTTTCCTTCTTTCCTTCTTTCTCACTCCTGCCAGGGGTATTAGGGTGGTCAGATACAATACTCATTGGAAAATCGTAGCAGTTACATTGATGTTTGGTAAATTTTCATATGCTGTCATTCATTATGAAAATGCCTTTTTCCACAACATATATAAATAGTAATGGACACTCAGAAAGGGTGCTTCCATATAGAAGTTAAAAAGGTTCCATCCCTGTAAATATGGTGGCTTGATCAAGACACCATATTTACACGGCTTCCAAAGAAGCACTCAAACATCCATCTGAAGTTGCCTATCCATAAAAGCACCTGCGCTGCACCATATTTACAGGGATGGAACCTTTTTAACTTCTATATGGAAGCTTTCTGAGTGTCTATTACTATTTATATATGTTGTGGAAAAAGGCATTTTCATAATGAATGACCAGGAACAGAAGCCACATGCTCCTTAAAGTCGAGATGAAACGGCATTTCAAGAGTATCTAACTTCCGTATCGTGACGTATTTCCGAGTGAAACAGGAAAGACAGGCGGGACGTAACGTTGGGAGGAATTTGATTTGAACGTTGAAAAGTGGGCGTGTCATAACACCCGAAGACACACCGAAGTACCGTGCTGCTGCTAGCTAGCTAACTAATGAATCTTAGCCTCTTAGCTCTGTGCGCTAAAAGTTGAAGATTGATTGATGGGTGGATGTCATGATATTATTGGTTGAAATTAGTTACGGGCATGCTTACGTAAGCACACGGCATATTTTGTTTTACAGGAAGAAAACATGATTGAATTTTGATATAAGAATACAATGAAATTGATTTTTGGTATTTTTTTGGCATATATTGTTAAATAGGTGCACAGTATGACCGGGGATGTGATCTAAAAGGGTTAAAAAGGCATTTTTCATTTCATCTCGTCTTTAAAGGTTAGAATAGACACAAACACGTGCATACGCGTGCGCACACACACGCTACATGATACTGCGGATGTCTCTCATTGAGGAACGAAGCACATTCACACATAGAGCGACAACTATAAAGATAACGATAAACTATAATGATATGCTGTTGCGCAAGCGTTCACACTACAACGATATTGGCGCCAAATATTCAGAGAAAACAATGGAGCTTTATCAACGTGCTTTTATTTTACTCGCTCTCTAAAGTAAATAACGTCAGAGCCGATGGATTTGGGTTCATGAATTGCCACAAAAGAGAGAGGAGCCAGCAGAATCAATAATGCTCTTATACGGAGCTTTCATTACATTATTGTGCTTTGTTTATATGAGAGCTTATTACTAATGGCCACCAAGTGAAGCTATTCATTTATTTACCAGTAGGAGACTCCGCACACCATCTACTGTGGATCAAAGAGTAAAGTCTCCTGTAGCCCATGTTGAGAGAAACACCTGAACGTCACCGTGGCTAAAGGGGTTTCAACAGGCTACTGGAGACACATGTTGTTACCTCCCGGTCATATTAAAAACATAGGATAATAACACATTTGCGGTCAGGTCGGCCAAGACATGGTGCTATTTTGTTAGTTAGCTAACTAAAGGCAGCGATTTAACTAGCTTCCATGTCAGTAAACAGCCTTACTGCTAATCCCAAGAGCTCTTCCGATCCCGACCGGTATGTCACGTTTCTTTTCAACATTTTTAGAGGCGATGGTCTTTGTCAAATAGCACCGGGTTCCTCTGGCCTGCTGTCATCAGTTCCTCAGCAGCAGCTTTGTCACTGCGGTGAACTAACGAATTCTCCCAACCCGTTCTTTGTAGAACTCTATTTTGATTGGTTGAAAAAATTTTAAGCGTTGTCCCAGCTCTCACTTTGAGTTAAGCACCTCCCACAGGATACCGCTGGGAACACAGTCGCAGCCCTTTGCCAAATCTACAAAACACATGTAGACAGAATTAGCAAAAATCAGCAAAAGTCTCCTTTCCAGCACCTTAGTTGAACCTTGGATTCATAGGCATTTTCGTGGAGGATGAGCAGTGTGACTCCTCAGTGGTTGGAACACACCCTTTGATCCCTTTTCTGTGCTGAACGTGTTACATTGATTATTTTGAGGAGCTTATACCTGGAGGTGTGGCTCATCCAGTGGACTGGCTGAGACAGGGGGATGGTCTTTCTTTAGCCCAAATAACAGAGCAGGGCTTCTGTCTTTTTGGTACCATTTCTGACCAGATGTCTTTGATTGCTACACTAGTGAAAGTTGCAGTGAAAATTCTTTGTATTGTTGTATTAGAAGATCCACAGTTATGTCGTGTTTGGTCTTTGCATTCAAAGTAACATCGTGTTTGGAGTTATCTTAAAGATGATCAATAGCCACCAGTAGCGCACATGAGCAAAGTGCAATAACAACAACAAAAACACTTACCACATGGTTTTCAAGCACGTGCATGGTGACGTACGAGCAGGGCATGTGCACGGAGGTGGTGGTGTAAGGTCCGGATTACTCCCAGCTTGTGTTCCAGTGGATGGTGTGAATCAAAAAGGAGGCATTGGTCCGTGTGAGTGGGTTTTCTGTGCACCTCGATGTCAATTTCACACGGTTCTGTTAAGGAGACTGCACAGTCCAGAAAGGGCAGTTTGTTGTTCCGTACCTCCTCCCTTGTGAAATTAATAATGCGGATATGTTCTGTGAAAGCCCTAACCTCCGGGGTTCTGCTTGTCATTCACATATCTGAATCAGTGGCTCTGCCTGGTATGTGTCCAAGGCCTTCCTCTCCACTTCCTCCAAACAAACTACAAATTGGTTACAATGGGGGACACTGGTTTTGAAGTTGGGGAAAACATTTGGTACCAGTGTGGACGTAGCATTCTTCTTACCCGACTGGTGTACCGATGGCTGCAGTAGCTGTTCTGGTTACCTGAAACACCTGCAGCTTAGGCCACCAATTAAATTAAGGGGCAGGAACTTCCTCTTCAATCCGCTGCACTGAGATCTGGATGTAAAAATTGTAGCCATGTAGGGGCGTCCTGGTGGCTCAGTGGTCTAAGGCGTGTCTGAGGTTTGAATCCCAGGACTGTTGCCACTTGTCATACCCCCTCTCTCTCCCAATCTTTCCTGTCTCTCTCAACTTTAAAACTGTCTAATAAAAGTGAAAATGCCAAAAAAATTATCTTTAAAAAAATGTAGCCAAATGTCTTTGAAGGTAACAAATTTATTCAACATACTCATTGGGGTCTAACAACATACTGAAAATATTGATGTAAACAAATCCACATTGTTTCCGTTGTTCATCTTTAACCTGCATTTGTTGCGAGGGATAATTCATCTGCAAATCTTGAGTATTTTCTGATCAAGGTGAGTGGCTTATCATTACAAAATTTACTATTTGATTTGTTTAATTGGATTCTGTTTTTTGATTTTATTACTATTTGGTTGCTAGAACAAAACAAAAACTACTGTATTGATTTTTACCATTGAATTGTTTTTGTTTTCTTTGGCATTTTGAGTTTATAGTTGGATTGGTAAGCATTATAACACAATTACTATAAATCAAGTGGCTAAAGTGGCTTGATAACCGCTATTCTTTGTATAAATCTCTATTTTTCCCAGTAAGTAGGAAGTAAATCACTGAAGCAAGCTGTTAGCTTAGCATTAATAGTACAGTTGGTTACTGTGTTCGGTTACTGAATCTGCACTAAGTATGGTTGTTGGTTCTGTCAGCATTCGGCAATAATGCTGGCATGTATAACAGTGATTTGCAGTTAACCATGTTTATATGGTATTGTCCATGTGAATTCGCTAGTAGTCTCTGAATGTTTTTAGCATAGCTTGTTAGCTTTAGCTAGCACAGCGAAAGGCCAACCGGCTCAGCAAAAGTGACATTTTAACATTGAAACACTGACAATGGAACTTGCATCACAAGCACTGTTGTAATGTAAAATATGTTTTAATACTCAATCACAGCATATTGCTAGTTGTGAGCAGTCCTTCAGCTCAAGTTAACCTTGAGCTGAAGGACTGCTTAACTTTCATAACTTTCAGAAAAAGTGAAATGTTTCATGTGCAATTGCTGTATTGTTAAGCAGCCACTTGTCAGTCACAACACATTGGACACATTCCAGTAACATTATTTTGTATAAATATTGTTTGATAATAGAAAAGGGTTAGGATGGTTAGGGGACGTTTTGAAGATTGGGACCAACACCCATGTCTGCCAATCCAAAGGCACTGTTCCCAAAATTAACTCACCATTGAAGAGACATGTCAACCAGCAGCCTAACAATATCCAGATATTCAGCATTTCAGAATGGAGCTCATCCATCCGTGGCATCTGTAACCCTAAGCCTGAACTTTCAAACTTCTTCAGTGACCTCTGCCAAGGAGATGGCTCAGACCCTCCTGAATCTTCCAGCACTGTCTCCTGAATAGACGGCATGTCTGTCGGGTTTAGGAGTCCCTCAACGTGTTCCTTCCACTTTACAACCCGGCTATGTTCTGCATTTCCCTCGAGTCGCCAAACTTTCTTCCAGAACCTCTTTGAGTCTGCCCAGATGTCATTCTCCCTAGCCTCTCCTTACTCCGACATCCCACACTCGGGCTTTTGCTTGCTGCAAATACAGCATCTGCAGCTTTGGCCTGCCTGTATGTTGTGCCGTGTCAGCTGTCCTCTCTGCCAACTAGAGCTGGGAGGCCTCCTACTTCAGCTTGATAGACCCCATCACCACCACTGTCCACCAGCAGGTTCCTGGGTTTCTGCCATTGACCGGCACTGAAAAATATTTGCAGTTGCTAGTGGTTAGGGTTAGGGTTAGTAAGTAAGATCAGATCAGGTCAGTAAGATCTGTACTATGCTGATTCAGGATAGTTTGTAGCTGTACTTAGTTGAGGGGTTGACTCACTGACAAATATCTGTTCCACTCAAAAGTTGTTTATTAAAACAAGGTAACACAGGGAGGGTTAATGCACTTAAACACACTTAACCATCCCTCTATATTACATCAGTGTTTCTCAACCTTTTTCATATCAAGGACCCCTGATTTATTCCACATTAGGGCCCGGACCCCAATTTGATGAGATTTTGTCTCTCAGACCCAAATCTGAGGATATTTTTATTGTTTGATATGATTTTGGTGGTTCCTGGACCCCACGTTGAAAACTACTGTATTACATAACAGCCTGGATTGTGCACCACTTTTTTTAGAAACCGTGTGGGGGAGAAAACTGGGAGAAACAGTGGCCAACTAACAGAAATTTAGATTCTCCTCTGGTATGCCTTGTGCTACACTGAGCACCTGACACTCACCTAGATCAATGGCATTATGTCAGGGTGTGGCTAATTCAAAAAGAGGACACAGCTTACTGAAGTAGGAGAGTAGCTAACTTAGCTGGACTAGCCAAGTTTATCCTGTTTGTGCGAAGGAATCTTTATAAAATGCTGCTGTGTAGGGATCCACTGATCCGATGTCCTGCATCCATTTAGTTATTTATTTTCCCTCTCCGATCCATACAGATTGATGTAAAAAGTATTTGTTGTAACAAGCTTTGTCTGGTTAGAAGTCATGTCGGCAGTCTGGAAGTACTTCAAATAGCTAATTTCAATGGGCCTCATTTATTAAGCATTTATTATTTACTTTTCTTTACAAATCATTTGCACTGATGTTTACACAAGAGGTGCGATCAGATTAGTTCGGAAAAATGTTCAAATCTCACAGCAGGTCCTGAGCAGGTGTAATTATACGTAAAAGTAAACATCTAAATCTGTTAGTGTTATACTTTCTCCTTTGTACTTAAATGGAGGGCATCGATGAAGCTGTTATAAATTGGGCCAATTTACATGTAAATAAAAAAAAAATGTAGGCAAATTGGAGTAATAATTTAATTCCGTACCTGAATTAGCTGAAAATGACAATTTGATAAGGGTTTGGCATTGGCCTCTTGAAAATAAAAGTGCACTATATCAACCAAGAGCCAAATGAGCCTGTCTCCTTTAATTAACGTAAGTGAAATGTCAGAGTATAAAAGGATCAAATCCTCCATCGGTGTGCAATGGCTAAGGTCGCACTACTAGAAGATTCAGTGCATGGGGGATTCTCAGCATAATTTTTGTAGAAGCCCAGGACTAGGAAACTTATCCTGATGGTTTTTTTTCCATCCCGTGGAATATTAGCTGGCATCATCATCTTATTCTTGTTGATTGATTGATTTATTGGGTATAAAGAGTTACAAACAACAGTACAACCCAGAGGATAACACGTAAAAGCATAATTAAACACTTGTTTCCAACGTGGTCCTCAATGGTATTACAAAAATTGGAACAAACAATACACAAAAACACATACTACATGATGGCAAAAAAACAATTACAATTTGACATTAGTACAGTTAATTTAATCCATAACCTCTAATGAAGTAAAATTTCCTAAAAAAAACTACTTTGCATTATGTACATAGTGCATACTGCAAATTGTAAGTGCCAAAGAAAATCTCACAGGACCGGCCTATTGCTAACAGCTGTTCACTTTACTCTCTGACCCGTCTCCCTGACTCCCTCCAGACTGGGACAGTCTGATAGTTAACAGAAGGTTGTTCCACAGCATGATGCCAGTATAAAAAAATGTTCTCTGGGCTACGCTATGTACTCGTGGCACCTTACAAGAGCGCACACTAGCCCTGGTGTTGTGGCCATGCCAAGTATGGACCATGGCTATTGGTGATCCAAAGTATTCAGGAGCATCACCATTAATGACATTAAACACGTGGTTCAGCTTCAATTGTTCTACCCTTAGCTGAACTGGTAACATGCCCACTCTCTTGAATTATTGGCTGCCAACATGAGTTTGAGGAGGTGCATTTAGTAAATACCGAATTATATTATTTTGCATAACCTGTATTTTGTTCTTCAGTTTAGTTGTCAAACCGCTGAACCAAGCAGAACAGGCATAATCAAAGTGACACTGTATTAAAGTTGTCACAAGAAGTTTCTTAACAGTGATGTCAAACTGCCTTGTTCTGTGGAACAAAAAGTTCCGGCACTCTTAGTTAGTACTAGCGGCAATAGTTTCACCAGAAAGTGACTGGTCAAGTGTAATGCCTAGGTATGTGACATGCGTCTGGGATACAGTTTCATTACCATTGCATGTGACCTTCATCCTGTCTGCAACCTGCAACCTACGCTTAGGGCCAAACAGGATTGACTCAGTTATGACAGCTTGTTGTTTATGAGCCAGTCCCTTAAACATTCTAACTCCTTACTAAGAGTGACTTCAATCTGGTTGACATCTGTCCTGGATACCAGTAGAGCAGAGTCATCAGCATACAATAAAAGCTTGCAATTCAGCTGTGATGCTATGAAATATAAAAGTAGCAAGAACCTTATGTTAACGTTATGTTAAAGCCCCTATGTGTAGGATTTGAAAATTGTTGATTTTGGCGACTCCTAGTGGTAGTGCCAAAAAAAGGACACTGTCGCAAACGTCTTTGCAACCTATTAGCGGCGTTTGTGATACAGCATACAGCTGCATACAGCCACAATATGTAAACAAAATACTGCTGCAGATAACTGTAGCTCAAGCATTAGTTCCTATGTTATTCCTAATATAGCATTGTACTATGAAGTGGTTTGCTATTGTGAGAATAGCAGATACTTAGGGGATCGCTGTCGTTGTGAACATAACCTATCCAACATTTACTATTCTGATGCTACGAGCTGCAGCTAATGGAAAATGCTACCGCTAACAAACTAGAGTAAACACAAATCAAGTAACGTAATCGGAGTATCGAGTTGTATTAACTGTGGCGATTTCGGCCGATCAAGCTGGCAGAAGGCAGGACACAGGATGTCGGAACCAGTGCTGGGCGCTGATGGCTCCCGGGGTTTGGTGACCGGTGTCTCCGGTCTGCCGCGTTGCAGGGGAACGGGCAACGGGAACTTCAAGCCGATCGATCCGTGGGGTTACCGGGAGCTCCGGGTCTCGCGCTGCCCTCCCTCTCCCTCTTAGCTGTTTTAGCCTCTTCTGTTATAGGTTTCTTGTTTTGTTCTGTTGCAGAGGGTCCAGCAGTTACAGTCCTGTCTTCCGTGTTACCACTATCTGCCATACTGATTAGCTTCACGCTGTTCAATCTAAGCAACTGGTTTGGTTTGACTTTCTGCCGTAAGTCAGTACGCCACTTCGGGCCAGTTCATACCCCCAGACACAGAGAATGAAAAGACTGAAAGCAACACGTAGACTAAACCAATTTTCTCCGCGATGGTCTCATTTTTCTACTGACAAACATTTATGGTATCAAAATTAATTGGAGGATGATATAATCAGATACAAATTCTACACATAGGGGCTTTAACTGGTTCTATTATTTCTTTGTCCTTCCCATTAGATGTTCCAGAGCTGCTGGTCAGTGAAGAAGAGGTTCCCCCTGAGCAGCAGGACTGGAGCCCCAGTCTGGACCAGGAGGACCCAGAGCCCCCACACATTAAAGAGGAACAGGAGGAACTCTGGACCAGTCAGGAGGGAGAGCAGCTTCAAGGGCCGGAGGAGGCCGATATCACCGAGTTCCCGTTCACTCCTGTCCCTGTGAAGAGTGAAGATGATGAAGAGAAACCTCAGTCCTCACAGCTTCATCAAAGCCAAACTGAGGAGAACAGAGAGGCAGAGCCTCTAGCCAGCAGCTCAACTGAACAGATGAAAACAGAAGCTGATGGAGAGGACTGTGGAGTATCAGAACCAGCCAGGAACTTAGATCCAGCTAGTCATTTACAACCAACTAGTGATGACCAGCTCCTCTCTTCACAATGTTTTGAACCTGAGACTGAAGACAGAGATGATGGTTGGAAGGAGACTAGGGAACCTAAGTCAGGTTTAGACTCACAGAAAAACAAAGTCCTTGTAAATCATAAGAAATCAAATGCCTGTGAGAAACCCTTTAGTTGCTCAGTTTGTTGTAAAAGAGTCATCAAAAGGAGAGACCTAGTGAGACACATGAGAAGTCATACAGGGGAAAAGCCTTTCTCCTGCTCAGTTTGTAAAAAAAGTTATAGCCAGGCTGGAGCATTGGCTAGACACAGGAAAAGCCATACTGGGGAGAGACCCTTCAGTTGCACAATATGTGGGAAGAGTTTTAGTATGAAAGGACGTCTTAAAAGACACATAAGACTCCATTCAGGGGAGAGACCATTTTGTTGCTCATTCTGTAGTAAACGTTTTAGTGAAAAGGGAAATCTGAAGAACCACATTAAACTTCACATGGGAGAAACAACATTTATTTGCTCAGTTTGTGGTAAAAAATGTAGCCGCAAGGGAATCCTGCAGAGACACATGAATAGCCATACAGGGGAAAAACCATTTGAATGTACAGTTTGTGGTAAAAGATTTGGTGCGAATGCAAATTTACAAATACACATGAAACTCCACACAGGGAAGAAACCATTTAGTTGCTCAGTCTGCAGTAAAAACTTTGCTCAGAAGTCTAATCTAAATACGCATGTGAGGCTCCATACAGGAGAGAAACCCTACAGTTGCAGTGTTTGTGGGAGAAGCTTTAATCAGATGACACAGGTCAAACGGCATAAGTGTTGTGGTGAGAGCAGCAGCAGGTGAAGCTGCAGAGCTGCTGGTTGAGCTGAACTGTTCAGCAGTAACAGAACAATAAACTAGAGACACATCATGATAGTCCATCATTCAGGAGGAAACCCAAACCCTTCTAGTCAGTGTTGCGGTTCGGGATGCAGCCAGATCTGAATACTGCTCATACACATCTTGTGTTAATGTTACATTTCTAAATCATTTTTAGTGTAAGTTTGTGGCTTTTTGTCTCTTGTTTTGTTTTCATGAAATTAGCAAGATTAACAAGATCTAAGATTTTAAAAAAAATTGAAGTCTCATTTACAAGCACAATTTCACAAAGATACACAATTTGGAATAAATTAACATTTATTAACTTGTTATCATTTCAAGATTTTGTAACAATGTGCAATGTCCCGATAACTTCCAAGGAGTTTGAATTATTACTGAAGAGGTACGATGACCTAGAGGTAATATTTCTCTGTTCAGAGAATATAGTGGCACTCCTTATGTTTCTCTTGCAGGATTTGTAACTTCCACTCAGTTCCAAATATGATAACAAGAAGAAGAATAGCGGTCCTCCTGCTAAGCTGCTGTATATTGGAATGAAGTTTTGGGACAGGAGCGTTGGGACAAAGTCTTTTGCTCCCTAACAAATACTGTTTATCAAAGCATCTTACAAACTCATTTATATTGTCTAACCTGTAAAAACCTTTATTGTACACAGATTTAAAATTGCCGCGGAAGATAAATGTGATTTTTGTGTATGTTGGTCACCCTGAGACTGTTTTGGAAATGCCAAATGTACAAGACTTCTGTTACTTTGGTGGACTTCTTACGGAGTGAAACTCCTGTGGACATTTGTTGTTTTACACAAAAGGACAAACTGTTTTATTTCAAACCAATCAACAAAGACAATAATACTTTTTGTTGTTAATTTACTTCTTAAACATGGACAATATTTTATTCATGAAATAAAATGGACAGGAAGCAAGCCTCTGTTTAATTTGTTTAAAATTGATGTAGAAAAACAAACCAACTGGAAGTTATTTCAAATTCTGCTGCCAAATTCTGAGGCTTTTACCTCACCAGCGGGTTTTCTGAACATCCTCTCGCTGATTCTGAGTTGTTGAGTAATGCATTCAACAGTATTTGTTCAACTGCCATTTGCTGCAGCCATCACTCTAAAAGAGAGAAAGCCCTCTAAAACAACTGGAGTGAATGGAGACTGTTTCTTTAGAGTTCCAAAAAGGGCAAAAAATGACCATAAAATTACTCCAAACAGCAGAGTTCTGAAGCCAAACGATTGCATTGTGGGTGCAAAAGTCCAATATTTCCCTTATTATTGCCTAGATTTCCCCCACTTGTTCTGCACAGGGTCAACAGTCACTACAGCAGGAAGCCGATGCTGCCTTGACATGCTGTCGGAAATATTATAATTATGGGTGGAGCGCGTTGGACAGACCCAATGAAAAGGTAAATACAAATGGGAAAATCAAATTTTTCATGAAAACCAAGATGCCGTTATGTGACATTCTCAGTTTTTAAGTTTTTTTTTTTTAAGTTTTTTTTTCCCCATGGTGCAGCGAGGGCATCGAGAAGCAAATTCAGGTCAGTCAGTCAGTCATGAACGCTTTGTGAGACGGCCTCTAGAGGGCGTGTTTGGCTGCGAGATGCAGTGTTTCCCATACAGAGGCTCATCTGCACCACCACGAAATACAAAGTTGGTCGTAGGGCTGTGACGGTTACCGCAATACCGCAGTCATGTGACACCTACGGCGGAGTTGAGCTCATTACCATCATCACCGCATTTTTTTTTTAACATTCTATTGTATAATTTATTATATAAATTATTGCAGGCACATCACCAAAAGCACTTGAGTAGCAAGACAGCAAAAAGGGACTTACCAATTAAATGATAAACTGTAACAAACTATAAAAAACATGACAGGATTGTTCATCTGAATTTATTGCATGGAATTATTGGAAAGTGCCTTTACTCACGCACTCATCTCATATTTCCTATAGCCTATGTTACAGTATATATAGTATACAACAAAAAGAAATAACCAGCATGAATAACATTTGTTTAATGTCAAATATTTATACACGTAATGAGCTCTGTCCTTTAAATCCTTTTGGGAACGTGATTACTCACACACCTCTCTCTCTCCTCTCCTCTATTCCTCCGACCGACAGTCGACACTCCCACAGGAGTTCTCTGAAGCGGTTCTTTGGCATGGCTTGTCTTAAAAAAGTCTGTTCATGTCGACTAGCTGTCGGTATTCATGATTGGATATTCAATGGAAATACAGAAGCGCAATACTACTGCGCAATGAATATCGCAGACTATCGCACGTTTCTTGTCTCTGTGCGCCTCATCGTTGTTTTTAAGGTATGTCAGTAATCATGTGTAAAATTACTTTACATGTTTTGATGGCGCTAAATTGCTGGATGGAAAAAAGGAGGAGAGGGAGAGATTTTCACATCTGTCTATCAGCGTGCTGTAGCCCGTTGCAGGGAGAAAATTGCAAAAATGTATTTACAATCCAAGTTTTTTTAGAATTATGAAAAGCCTTTAAAGCCCAAATATTTAAAAAAAAAAAAAAAACTCAAGGAAGGATGAGACCATAGCATTTCCAGAGTTTGAGAAATTGTAATTTTAAATCTCAACGCCAGCCGGTGTAAACGTCTGCGCAAGCGGTGCTTTAGGGACAGACGTGGAATGGACCTGTAGGCATTTATTTAGAGTATAGACCTACATCAGAGAGGCTGTAACAAATAGCTACAGTATGATTTTCTTGCTCATTATTTATTCATAACTACGAGTCCTAGGCTAAGTGAGGCTCTCTAGTCGGCATCCTTCCCCTTCGTCTCGTGAGCGTCACGTGACCTCGCTCCTCTCTGTACCTCAAACTACTTCTATTAACTCTTGTTCTCAGTATTTATCATTTCACGGAAAAATAAAAATATATAATATTGATAAATATATCAATAGCCTACGTATTATACGAAATAGGTGGTGACATCACCTGGCACAAAGACCAGCCAATAGCAGAAGGCCAGTTCAGTGCCCTACTTTTCACCATTAGGTGTCAGACTTCACAGATTTGGGTTTGAGGTTCAGTTACTCTTGAAGGAATAGTTCACCCAAAAATTTAAATTCGGTCATTATCTACTCATTCTCACGCCAGTACAAACTCAGGTGAGTGTTTTTTCTTCATACAACTTACCTGGAGTTCTCCAGGCTCGGGAGCCGGACGTTCTGCTTCAAAAAGGGCAATAAATGTCCATAAAATTACTCCATAAAGCTCGTGTAGTATAATCCAAGCCTTCTGACGCCTGACGATCACTCTGAGTGGAAAAAAGCGAAATTTGATCCATTATTTCATGAAAATCGAGTCGATCGGCATTGCATTTACTTCCGCATTACCAAACCTCACGAGATGGAGGTCGCGCACTGTCGCACACACAAACCTTGTGCGGCCGCGGTGGCCTCGTGAGGTTTGGTAATTTTAATTTTTGGGTGAACTATTCCTTTAAAATGAGGCATTGCAGCCCAGTTTGGCTCGTTTGAAGCTAAACTACTATTGTGCTTAATACCGCAGCCGTAGTTTCGTTTCCCACCCAGGAGTGAAGGCAAGCCTTTTCTTTACCATTCTGACTGATCCTGTTCTGATGTTGCAGCCCTTCGTCTGTCATATCACAGTGATAAAATACGATACACTGTGCAGCCCTACTTGGCAACAGTAACAATCTTACTTCTTCACTGTTGTTTTTGTATCGCTCATATTTATTCATTACAATAGTTTTTCAGAGAACAAAAATATTAATATCCATTTCTTGCCTATACTTCCGCTTTTACATGCTTTTCTTCATTAATGTCACTTTTTCTACTATTTGTATTGTTTATTTATTACATTTCTATTCTGTTTCCTCTGCTGAATCCTATTACTTCCCACTGGGACCACCGTATTTCCCCACAGGGATCTATAAAGCTTCATCTTAGAATGTGATAGGCTATTTGTCACAAACCCCGCTACTTTTATGTGAATATGCTCATACCTGAATTGGGTTGACAGTGAGGTGATAATGAATTTGGTCAAACTAGTTATTCTGGATTACCATCATTGGTTTTGTGAAGCCAGAAGATACTCTGACTGTCACACTCCCCTGACGAAGTCATGTGGCCGAAACGCACTGGAGTTCATTTTTTAATGTTCAGTACAACCATGCCATATCAATAAAGACATTTTTAATGTAAGAGAATGTCTAAGAGAGTGGTCTTTTTGCTTTTTTTGGATACTCTGACTGTTGAACTTGCTTCATAAGAGAGGCTACAGCAGGCAAAGTCACATGTTTAGGTACAGAGAAAGACTAGCTGTATGTTAACTGTTGATGTTATTCTTTGCTCTTCCCTCCAGACGTCCAGCAGCTGCTGGTCAGTGAAGAAGAGGTTCCCCCTGAGCAGCAGGACTGGAGCCCCAGTCTGGACCAGGAGGACCCAGAGCCCCCACACATTAAAGAGGAACAGGAGGAACTCTGGACCAGTCAGGAGGGAGAGCAGCTTCCAGGCCCAGAGGAGGCCGATATCACTGAGTTCCCATTCACTCCTGTCCCTGTGAGGAGTGAAGATGAGTCGGGTTTAGTAACAGTGGAAAACAATGAGATCCTTGTAAGTCATAACAGATCTCATACTGGGAAAAAACAGTTTAGTTGCACTCTTTGTGGCAAAAGATTTGTCCAAGAGACACGTTTCCAGACACACATGATCAGTCATACAGGGGAGAAACCATTTAGTTGTGCACTTTGTGGCAAAAGATTCAGTCTGAAGGGAGACCTGTGGAGACACACGAGTAAACATACAGTGGAACTTTTCAGGTGTCCATTTTGTAAGAAACACTTTACGGTCAGGTGGGCACTGGATACACATATGAGAGTCCATACTGGAGAGAAACCATTTAGTTGCTCAGTCTGTGGGCAAAGATTTAGTCGGAAGTCTACTCAAAAGACACACATGAGAATCCACACAGGAGAGAAACCGTACAGTTGCAGTGTTTGTGGGAAGAGTTTTCGCCAGCCTAAAAAAAAGCATAAGTGTTGTGGTGAGAGCAGCAGCAGGTGAAGCTGCAGAGCTGCTGGTTGAGCTGAACTGTTCAGCAGTAACAGAACAATAAACTAGAGACACATCATGATAGTCCATCATTCAGGAGGAAACCCAAACCCTTCTAGTCAGTGTTGTGGTTCGGGATGCAGCCAGATCTTTCACCCGCTTCATTGTGAAGTCCTTGATGCTTTTTTTTTTTTTTTTTTACTCCTCGGGCTCGCTGGTCAATGGACTCTTCAACTGTTCATTTACTCTGTCAGACTGTTTACTTGTATATTGTTTAGTCACTGAGCTATTTTATTGAATTAAAATTGAAAAAATAGTTTACTGGTTGCTCATTGCAAGACAGCTTAGTTTAAAATAGTATGTTTAGTAGTATTTTACTAATATTAACTAATAGTAATAGTAAGTTTTTCAGTTATACGTGCAAAAATGTAGTCAACTTTCATTCCATTAAAAAAAACGTTGTTGGACTGCTCCATTATTCAGTTTAATTCATTTTTCTTCATAAAATGTAACCAGCTTTCATATTGTCAGGCAATTTTCTCACATCATGTTTTGCTTTTTTATATATGGTTTACTACTACTACTACTGCTGCTGATACTACTACTGCTACTACTACTACTGATAGTACTACTACAACTACTACTACTACTACCACCAGGCTGCAGATGTTCCCCAGATGTGTCAGTGTTGTGTGTTCCACACTAACCCTAACCCCGGGCAGCGAGCCGATCGGCTACAACAGTCTTATCCACTGTGACATTTAATTTTACATCAGCAAATCGTTTCTACCAGAGTGTCAGTGAAAGCTGACAAGTGATGTTTGTTGCGGAAAAGGAATTTGTATTTTTTGTGCCAATGAGGAATAACATTTCTATTTATGAGCTGCTGACAATGTCGTAACACTGTCGCTTCCGTGACGATTTTTACATTTGAGGCCACTTGGCCAATCAGCGTTGGTTAGCTGCAATGCTAGATAGACAATGCTACAATACAATGCTGGAGATGCATCTGGGGGAAAAAAAATAAAATTCTTAGTCAGTGGCCATGCAGCTATCATGGTATTCAGAGATGTTTGGACTGAGTTAATTCCAAAACCATGACAACACTGCGGTCTGATCGCTGAAGGTGAAATGCAAGCGACCTGCGAAGAAGGAGAGACAAATATGGACGGAGGAGTCTAAAACACGGACAACTTTTCTTTAATTAACTGTGACAGTGTACATGAACTGACGGACACTATCACACATGATGTTCTACGAGGCCAATTCTGTACTCACTAAAATGGTCCGAGTATTCCCTAATAACAAATAATAAATCCTGGGTGACTAGGGAACTGAAGGAGTGCATAAAGGAAAAGCTAGAGTATAAGGATAAGGCTGAGAGGAAGTTTTGTACCGGCAATGCTAAGAAGGCAAGAGCGTAATGTCCTGATGGGCAGGTCTCACTGTCTTCTAGTCCATTCGATTTTAGAGACTTTTAAAGCTGCAATAAGCAGAACTTTCTGACCACTAGAGGGCGACAGAAACCGCAACATATATGTAAACAAACTCACAACAAAGCCACTGCACTACGGAGGCCTACTAAGGACAAACCGTGCATAAATGCTAACAGCTAAGCTAATCGTACCTACAGAGAAATGTCACCGGTTACCAGTCTCACTTTGACAGATCTTTATCCTGCTGAAGGTCACGTGACCCACAATGACAAGTGAAGAGGCAGGTAGCAAGTTTACTAGTTTAACAAGTTTACTGTAGTAGTTTAACAAGTTTACTCACTCACTTCATCGATTCCTCCGTTACAAGATTTTTTTTGGACCCTCTGCAGCTCTTATAAGAGCCACAGAGGTACAGATGATGCCACTGTGGCTCTGTTTAACACTCCAGCAAAGCACATACAGGTGATGCTGGGATACTTTTTATTTTATTTTAGTTCTGTTTTTAATAGCATGCAAAAGAAAGGATTAAAAAACATTTGGTCACAAAAAAGAAAATGGTATGCAAACACATAGTCACATATTTGACCAAGGCTCCTGGATCTAGGAGTTCATGCTGGCATCAGACATTGGATTAAAGATTTTCTCTTCAACCGCCCACAAAGGATTATTATTAATGTCAGTTATTAACAGCAGTCTCTCAGATGAGATCAGGAGCACCACAGGGTACACTTTGATCACCTTTGTTATTTTCTGTATATACAAATGAATTCATCATTAATGACCCACATTTTACCTTATTTAAAAATGCTGATGATGTGGCCTTAGTTACATCAAGGCGACGCCACAAAGGATAATCTGTATTTGAATCATGCACAGGCTCTGCAGAGGAATGTTTCTAAAACAAAAGAGCTTGACATACATGATGGCAAAGATGTCTTCAGGACACTCGGGCAGAAGCTATCAATGGGCAAAAGGTTGAGACTGTTGATAACTTTAAATATACAGGCACACATTTTCACAAATAAAACTGACTATTTTTAGGAAATGTGTGCAGGACTTACACCTGCTCCGTGTTAGAGACTGTGTACAAGAGTTTTTTTTTGTTTTTTTATTGACAAAAATGACAATACAACACAAAACACACAAAATGACAGAAACATAAACATGTAGAAACTTCAGAAAAGAAGAAAAACACTGTAAACATAACAAGTGTAAAACAAAGTATATTAACCAGACAGAATGGAGATCACAGCCCAGTTATGAAGAAAAAAGGTAGAGAAAGTCTGATATACGCAAATGCAGGTATAGTCATATATGCATATACATAAATAAAACTCATAAAGTTACATAAAAGAACAGAACATAATAAAATATTATACACTCCAGTTACAGTTCTTATAAATAAAGGAAAAGAGGAAAAGAAGAATACAAAAACAAATAGGACGTTTCAAAGCTCAGTATTCCATGCTTTTAGAACCGTTTTTCCCATTTACCACCGAAAGCAAATCCTTTACCTTTTCCTCTCATCATTAGCCTTTCCAACAATTAGTGATGTCTGCGGAAGGAAATAAATGAAGCCAATGATAACTGTTTATTTGGTTTATTTGGTATTCATATTGGTATTCAATATGTAAAGTTTGCCAAGCAATACATTGTATTCAATAAGGTATTTTGGTCATCATGAACTCCCCACATAATTGTGAGAGGGGACAAAAGTAAGAAAATTGCTTGTGAAAGTAACCAATCCGCCACCTGCTGCCAAAAAGATCTGTGTACAAGAGTTTAGTGGAAAGTGCGCTGTCCTTTAGTGCGGCCATGTGGGAATCTCAGTGTCAGAAACAGGATGAAGCTGTGGAAGCCTCAAAACTCAACTCAAGACTTGAGACTAGTGTGTGTGTTTTGAATGTGTGTCTTAGATACTTTATTCTACAAATGTCACAGTGTTAGTATGGCTGACTTTGAGGGCCTGCTGTGACTTTTCTTAAACAGCTTGGCCCTAAATGTTAGTTTGTAGTGAAAGTACAGGTCTGTGGGAGTGTTTTGACATAGAACTTACTTGACGTATAACAGCCATATTTATTATAATAGTTAAACATAGTCAACTTCATGAGCCGTCACTGTCTTACCGCTGTTGATTTCCCTCTGTCCTTAGTTTCATTGTGTTCTGATTTGTTCTCTAATTTATTATTTTATTTGCTATTTTTTATTTATTTCGCTCCAACCTCACCTCATATATGTTAATGTCCCTGGCGATAAATGTGATTCTGATCTATAGGCACGGTCCTCGTTGATTGAGTCTACACGGTTCTCACTGATTGAAAGCCACTCTGCCCTCTAGCGGTGCCCGGTGGACATTACACTGTTCATAGACAAGAACCCACTGTTTCGACTCTCGTTCATCATTGATCCAAAGTCTTCCCTCTCTCACCCGCGCAGAATGTCCAACTGAGTCAACTGAAGGAGAACGAATCTTTTCACAGAGTGACTCATAAATGAACCGAATCTCACTAAAGAGCCAAACTTCGCAGTACTAAACATGACTATTACAGCGATTTGTAAGATCCCTTCCAGCAACTGATGGCGAGGGAGTTTCTCAAGGATCAAATAACAAAGCTGCGTTAATGAGGGCCAGCAGTGTTGAAGAAATACACTTAATGACATTTGCACATTGTGAGTCTTCCTGTACTTTTGTTCTTCAATCCAGACATTCACCTCTTTCATTAAGCATATCTACAATAAAAACTACACCTTTATCAACCCACTCTTTAATATAGGCTATGATCTTATTTTGTACAGTACATGCTGATTATTTGTAGAGGGAAAAAATATGCCTGAAAGCAGTTTTCCAATCATCAAGTGTTTGCTTATGAACGTTGGAAAGCAGAGACTCAGGCTGCTGTCTAATAGCTGTGTTCCCTGCACAAAGGTGAGGCGAGTCCATGCTTTCATCCAGCCAGTGATAGTTAGCCTCACGGCCAGAGGTCGCACTTCGACCCTTTCTCTCCGCTGCAACGGAATATGACGTCACATTCGTGCGCCAGAGCTAGCTGGGCTAGTTGTTTATCTTCGAAGCGAAGTAGCAGACACTTGTGTTCATGTCACTGTGTAAAAAATGTCCAGAGTCCAGCAGCTGAGAGCGTCGGTGAAGCAGCGACTAACTGCGGCTGTTGAAGAGATATTTGGGCTGTTTGAAAGAACGATAGCAGAGTACGAGGAAGAGATTGATCGCCAACGCAGGCTGCTGGAAGATGTTCTGAAGCCTGAGATCCAGATCAACAAAGCAGGTTTGTAGAAGGTTTTTCTACATTATACTTACTGCACTGATCTCAGTAAAGTGACAGATCACCGCTTTTACATTATTTTACAAGCTGCTGCCTTTAAACCAGCTGACTGAACAGGAGGGACAGAGTCCATCTTGTGTTTCCTTTCATTAGCTAACAGCTAGCAGTTAGCTTCCCACAGCTACGTCAAGGTAGACAGAGTTAGTCAGCCTAAGACCGGAAAAAAAAAATCTGTTTGGCCTTCAAAATAAAAGTACAACATGTATCACGTTTGCGAAAACCGTAGAACAAAAATTGAGTCAAAATGCTCAGTGGCATCATTAGATTAATTATACAGTGAAACTAAAGCTGTAAAAGGATTATATTGTATTATAGTGCGTGGTATTTGTTAATGAAGGAGGACTGTAGAGTTAATTGAAGGATAACAGAATGTATACTTAATGAGACAAAAATACCAGGAAACTCAGAAGGATGTCTGCTGTCTTAATAAAGTTACCGCTGTTCAATAGTATCCTCCAACAGCTGTTCAACCCAGAGCTGTTGGAGGATTACAGCTGAACTCCAGTAGCTGCTGTCAGAATGGTTTGTGCATCGTAGTTTCTGTTGTGGGGCAGATGTTCAGTCTGTGCAAGTTGTGCATACTTAGCACATTCTTCATATTATTTGAGTTATTGAGTTATATCCTTATGAATTCAAAATAAACTGTATAAACTGAATTTCTTTCCATGTGGAACATCTTTGTCAGTGTCTCCATGTTGCTGTTAGCAGCACATTAGTGAGTACTCACACAAGTGACCAGATGCATGGGCGACACTTTAACAATGTTTACCACTGAATATATTGGCACAGTGATGATTAATGGTAGAATACGAAGGAAATTTCCTGCTGGCGCTCACTTTCACACAAACTGAAGGAGCCCTGCTCAAAGTGCCTCACCCCGACCGAACGTCACCTCTTCGGCCGTTCTGTTACCTAGCTGTTGTAGCTTCTCTTCTTAGTTCTCTCCCTGTGTGTTATATGGACAAACAACCTTCACTTGTGTTTCAGTTGGCATGAGAGTGAGTAGATAATGAGAGAATTTAAATTTGGGGGTTTTTAACAGTGCAACTGAACTTGCTACCAATCCTACCTGTGCTGCAATGTTAGATTTGTTAGGCTAGGTTAGGCACAGAACAGTAACTTCTAGCTAATGTAGCCTTCAACAACGCTCGTGCACCGTGTCAAAGATTGTGTTGCACGCATTTCCAAGGCATGGAGCTGAATTTTCGGGCCATTTAGTCACCTAACCCTAACCCTTCACATATGAATGCTCAGCTGTTGTCCAAATTAACCTGTAAAGCCTGAAGCTGAGGGTGACTGTCTGTCATTAGGGTAGCTTAAGGCTGATTTGACTGGATCTTCAGTTTATCTGAAATTATCTCAAGTAGCCTAACATAGTCTCCTGCCACATTTTGCTAGAACCAGTGTATGGTGGACTAGCCTTTCGGCCAAGCCAAGGCACTAACTGCTATAGGCTTTCTCTTTAAACTTCTTACAGACTGGCAGCCCATGCCGTCTGATCATCTATTTCGGGGTCGTCTGCATGAAAAGGTTTTAGGAGCCCTGGACTAGGAAGCTTATCCTGATGAATATAAGCTGAGGGAGGTGTTATCGTATGGTGTTGCTACACTGTAAGGAAGCTAATTGTGATCATGTTGAGAACTGTTAGCAAAACAGAAGAAGGTGAATTGTGTCTGAGATGTCCACCTTGTGTTTATGAAGGTAAGATTGTAAAATAGTGTGAGAATAGTGTGTGATCAGTCCTCTTCTTTTTGATAATGTAAAAGTAGCAACAACCTTCAGTTAACTGTTTCTATTATTTTTGTCCTTCCCGTTAGATGCTCCACAGCTGCTGGTCAGTGAAGAAGAGGTTCCCCCTGAGCAGCAGGACTGGAGCCCCAGTCTGGACCAGGAGGACCCAGAGCCCCCACACATTAAAGAGGAACAGGAGGAACTCTGGACCAGTCAGGAGGGAGAGCGGCTTCAAGGGCCGGAGGAGGCCGATATCACCGAGTTCCCGTTCACTCCTGTCCCTGTGAAGAGTGAAGATGATGAAGAGAAACCTCAGTCCTCACAGCTTCATCAAAGCCAAACTGAGGAGAACAGAGAGGCAGAGCCTCTAGCCAGCAGCTCAACTGAACAGATGAAAACAGAAGCTGATGGAGAGGACTGTGGAGTATCAGAACCAGCCAGGAACTTAGATCCAGCTAGTCATTTACAACCAACTAGTGATGGCAAGACTTCAGACTCTTCTGAACGTGAGACTGAAGACAGAGATGATGATTGGAAGGAGACTAGAGAACCTCAGTCAGGTTTAGACTCTCTGAAATCAAAGAAGAGACGGAGCGTTGAAGGACAAAGTTTGTTTGTCAGCAACAAGTCCAGGAGAACAAGTTCCTGTTATTCTCTGAAAATGTCTAGAGTGTTGGTCAGCCAGCGACTAACTGCAGCTGTAGAAGAGATATTTGAGCTTTTTGAAAGAACAGTGGCAGAGTACGAGGAGGAAGTTTATCTTTCAAAAAAGAATGATCAACAATGCAAGCTCCTGGACGCTGTTTTTAAACCCCAAATACAGTTATACAGAGCAGGTTTGTACAAATAAAATATAATTCTCACACTATTCTTGCACCATTTATGCCATTTTTAATCATTATTAACACCTAAATTAACATCATTGTAGCCATTAACACTAATTATTTAAAGTGAAGGGAGGGTAAAGCTTAAACCTGCAATAAGTGATTTCAGACCCTGTAACCAATCCTGAAACTAGCGTGTGCTACGTGGAGATTTCTGTGAGACGTAGTGATGTAAACAAGCAGCCACACAGCAGCAGCTTGTTGTTGTTTTCTCCTCTTTCCTAAAGCTTGTTGTCAGTCGGCCCGAGTCATGGTGAATCGATGAAGCGAGCGAGTAAACGTTTTCAACTAGTAAACTTGCTACCTGCCTCTTTACTTGTCATTGTGGGACATGTGACCTTCAGTGGGAGAATAATCTAGCAAAGCAAGACTGGTAACAGCCGATATTCCTCCGTAGGTATGTTTATTTTAGCCATTAGCCTTTATGCACGGTTTGTCCTTAAGGGCTTCCGTCGCCCAGTAGCTTTGCTGTGTGTGTTTACAAAATGTGTTGCGGTTTCTGTCGCCCTCTAGTGGTCAGAAAAATTGTTTAGTGTAGCTTTAAAATCTTGAACGATGAAGCCCTAGCATTAGTGTTGATTGCTGATGATTATAACTGTAAGATACGCGCCTCAGTTATGCAAACTTTTCAACTCAGGCAGTCTGAGTCACTCATTCGCTTCCCACCTCTGCAGGCAGGCCATTTGCTCAAGACTGCGGTGCAACTCATTCTGGGTAGTGTAGGCTTTCAAGAGATTCAAGCTCTCACCTGGAAAGACAGATCCTTGGCAAGGCAAGAAGAATTGTTGTTTTGTTACTTTGTTCTATCACATTCAGGGGCATAACTGTGGGTCCCCAGAGGGTGAATAATGCATTATGGAATGTTCCTTTAATGGCTGTATGTCTGCACACAGTTTGTTACAGAGGAAAACCATTGTTATATTAACTGGTTCTATTATTTTGTCCTTCCTGTTAGATGTTCCACAGCTGCTGGTCAGTGAAGAAGAGGTTCCCCCTGAGCAGCAGGACTGGAGCTCCAGTCTGGACCAGGAGGACCCAGAGCCCCCACACATTAAAGAGGAACAGGAGGAACTCTGGACCAGTCAGGAGGGAGAGCGGCTTCAAGGGCCGGAGGAGGCCGATATCACCGAGTTCCCGTTCACTCCTGTCCCTGTGAAGAGTGAAGATGATGAAGAGAAACCTCAGTCCTCACAGCTTCATCAAAGCCAAACTGAGGAGAACAGAGAGGCAGAGCCTCTAGCCAGCAGCTCAACTGAACAGATGAAAACAGAAGCTGATGGAGAGGACTGTGGAGTATCAGAACCAGCCAGGAACTTAGATCCAGCTAGTCATTTACAACCAACTAGTGATGACCAACTCCCCTCTTCACACTGTTCTGAACCTGAGACTGAAGACAGTGATGATGAATGGAAGGAAACTAGGGAACCTCAGTCAGGTTTAGACTCACTGAAAAACAATGAAGTCCTTGTAAGTGATATGGGATCTCATACTGGGGAGAAACACTTTAGTTGCCCAATTTGTGCTAAAGGATTCCATCAGAAGGGAAATATGCAGGTACACATGCGAAGCCACACAGGGGAGAAACCCTTTAGTTGCTCAGTGTGTAGTAAAACATTTGGCCGTAAGGGAATTCTGCGGAGGCACATGACCAGCCATACAGGGGAGAAACCATTCGACTGTACAGTTTGTGGTAAAAAATTTGGCTTCAAAGAACATTTGCAGACACACATGAGACTCCACACAGGGGAGAAACCTTTCAGCTGCTCAGTTTGTAACAAAAATTATCGGGAGAGGGGGGCGTTGGTTAGACACATGAAAGTCCATACTGGAGAGAAACCATTTAGTTGTTCAGTGTGTGGTAAAAGTTTTGGTGAAAAAGTGGATCTGAAGAGACACATGAGAGTCCATACTGGAGAGAAACCATTTAGTTGCTCATTTTGTGAGAAACGTTTTAGTGAGAAGGGAAACCTGAAGAAACATATGAGACTACACACAGGAGAGACACCATACAGTTGCAGCGTGTGTGGGAGAGGATTTTATTGTCTGTCAAACATTAAAAGACATAAGTGTGCTGGTGAGAGCAGCAGCAAGTGAAGCTGCAGTGCTGAAGACATTCACTGATAAAAGGAGAAAGCACCTGCTCAACAGATCAAATGGCAAATCTGTTAGAAAAGGTTTGCTGGACTTTTAGTATCTTTCATAAGAATGCTGTAGAATTAGGATTTGACAAGGCTGAAGGAAAATTCCCTGTCTTGTTTGTGACTTTTCAGCCTGTCCCCTCTGACACACTCAGTTCTTCAATAAATAGTAGTAGAAAGTAAAGATTCTACTATCTTCTCTTAGAGAACATTTACCAGTCAGTAAAGCACTGCTTTCACTAGTACAGGTTCAGACTAGTGTTTCTGGAAAATTGAAATTCTCCCATTGCAATAGATTCAGGACTTTACTCCCATACTATCCCACTTAGTTTACTATTATTTTGTACAAATAAGAGCAAGAGTTTAACATTACATTGACTGAAGGGTAATTGTACAATAGATGTTGTAATACAGATTTTTCTTGTTATTTTACAAAAAGTGTACAAGGACAATAGTCTGTGATCTTGCAATCTCATTGATCTGGTGATACATTTATCTGTGGCTGCATTCCCATTGTTCCATTGTTGTTTTCTATCAATGTGCTTTGCTGCTTTGCTATAAAGGGCAAAATTACTTGGTTGTGAGCCCAGCAGAATGCCTGCGACTCCACTGGCCCTACGAACAACCTTGGGAAGTGCAGTATGAAGGCTGAACGAAAGCCTGTCATGGGTATGGAAGAAAGAAGTCGCCAACTTTATAGCCAATTTTGAACCTGAATCTGCTGTAACAGGGGTCCTTAACTGATGCAATGTTTTTACAGCAGTTGCCCACATCAGAAGACCTTTGGAAGTACCCCAGGGTGACCATGCCACATTAGACAAGTGTGCTGTGGGTTGCATGTTTGCTGACCTAAACAATACCCAGTACCATTGGTTGACGGGGACAGGAATGATGGATGATTGGTTTCCCCACAGTGTGAGGCAACTTGACATCTGGGATTCTGGAACCTGCATCTATGATTGCATTAAACTAAAAAGGAGCGTTGCAAGCCTGGTCCCAGCACTTCTATTACGACCCCACACCAAAAGGTAGGCAAAACTGGCGCCTATGGCACTTGGTCATAATTAGAAATATGGCTGCAGTGCGCACGTGAGCCTATTTCCTAGAACACAGGCATATTATGTATTTTGTTGGTATAGTTGCTAGCCATACATTATCATTTACAGGGAGGATTAAATAGCGAAACACACTCTTACAGAGTGGGCATTGGAGATCCCCACAGACACAGATTTTATAGCAATAATTAGCAGCATCATCAAAACCTTTATTTGTATAGGCTTTTTCAAAAGCAAAGGTACATGTTGCTTCCAGTAAGGAAAATAAATAAAAAAACAACTTTAAAATATGAATATGAATATGAGGTGAAGAGAATGAATACAAATGAGAGTAAACTGAAAACTGTACATGGTATTCCCAAGTACATTTTCTAAAACAAAACTGTGTTTGTGTGCCTAGTACACTAGGACAGTTATAGAGTTGTCATGTGACCACAGGCATAATATACAATTATTCAGTCTGATTTAAGGAAAATAAAAAGAGTATAAAGGAAATGTATAAACGTTCCATATTCAGCAACTATAAGTCAATCAATATAAATTGATTAGCATGTGAGTACTTCGAATTAAATAGGACAAAAATTACATTTCCATATAAAAACAAATTTTCTTTACTAATTATAACTACATGTGGGTTACTAATCAATAAATTGAAATTGAAAAATTTGTCTCCATCTTTGGTGCTAAGCACTCACTGCAATGGTGTCTCTGCACTGCATTTCCCAGAGATCACTTGTTAATCAAACAGTGTGGCCACTACTGTGATGTCTTTTTTCTTGGATTTTCTGTTTTAATTAAGCTGGAGTTTCTTTGTCTGTTCAACCATGGTGGCTATCGCTGCTCATGCTAACTATCCTAGCAAATGTACAAGCAAATGTACAAGCTGTCATGAACTGGCTAATGGTGAAATCACTATTTTGTTGTGATAGGTAGATATAAGACAATATTATTTAGCAGATGGTTTGAAAACAATACCAACAAGACCAACAAAAAAACAATTTTGTTGGTCTCTCACCTTTGTAACCCAGAGGGATTGAACTGTAATCTTAATCACTCTGAATATTTACCCAAAACAAACTTGCTGTTATTATTCCACTGCTATTCCACTGTTGTCAAAATGCTCCTGAAAGATGATTTGGGGGGGGGGGTGTCTCTGTCTGTGTATTGCGAAATGACAGTTGCACAGCCAGCTTTCTATAATGTCATGTGAATTTGACAAAATCTTCCTGGGCGATCCACCCAGGTAAACCTTATGTATGGGAAACACTAGTGTCTCAACCCTCTTTTACAATACAAAGTCTTGATCTATGTGAAATGTCTGGAGAGATTTGCCTTGGCTTCTTGGCTTCTACCTTAAGAGACAACAAGAATATTGAAGGGAACCACTGTTTTTGTGATGCCTGCACTGAAACTTACATCTTTATCAGGACTGTACACATAACCAACTGGAAAGACCTTTGTGATGTCATAATTCACCATTGATAGATACACTTGCTTCTGCTATCTAAAGATACAGTATATTGTTTGGCTTGTATCATATCAATAAAGGAAAAGAAAATGAATACTACTTAATTCAACCATCTTACTAGCAAAATATATTCACAAATGTAAATTTTGCAGCATAAAACCTATTTTTGTTGTATATGTAACCTGAATTTTGGGAGTGTCCTTATGTCCCAAAGCAATAGTTGCCCCTTCCACAAGTTAACCCCAATTTGTCTCTGTGTTGTGTTTCTTGATATTATGTAGGGTGACTTGGTGGAGCAATAAAGGCACAATGGTCTTTTCAGCCTCTCAAGTGAACTCGGGGTGATTAGTCAGCATTTTTTGCATATATGTGAACTCTGAACAAACTGAGGCCCTTCTGAAATTAACCACTCTCAGACCTCCATGAAGTCCTCCTCCCTGGCTTGAACACAGCTCTTGGCTTCACAGTCAGTGTTTCTTTTGCTGTTCCTTTTCATGTCTGGATATGTGATTGGGCTTGACATATAGGCATGTGTCAGACAGTCCTGAAGATCATATTCACTTTACCCACAGGGTTCCTTGTCCTCTGGGATGCCATACATTAGGAAGTATCTGCTGTATCCAGTTGACTTACATGTGTGTGTCATGGCATCAATGTACTCATGCCAGTGGGGCTTCAGATGTGGATCCAACATATACAGTATGTCCAGCAATGTTCTGTTGAACCTTTCTGTGATACCATTCCCCTGAGGCTGATAGGGACTTGTGTGGGTCTTGGTGATTCCAGTGATTCTGCGCAGCTCCTTGATCACTGCACCCTCAAAGTTGCGCCCCTAAACCATGCAAAGTTTGGCAGAGAACCCACAAGAGCAAAGGAAGTTATCCCAGAACACCCTTGCCACCGTGCATGCCCTCTAGGCCTTAGTTGGATTACCTGTGTTACCACCAGCACATTTTCAATCACACCCTTGGTCTTCTCCAACATGAGAAAGTTTTTGCACACCAGCTCCATTGGAGCAGTAGTGTGAATGCTGACAAGTGGGGCTCTGAGACCTGCCGAAAATATGCCATACCAGTGGCTTTAATGGAATATATTGGAAATGGGCACCGATATACTGCTTCTGGACATAACCCAGTCATACTTAGCAGCTTGAGAGCACCCCTAAAGGAATCCGTTTTGCCTATATGAGGAGTGGGGGTGGTAAGGGGAAATTGAACGCCCTTAGGGTAAAAACAAGGACACAATCCAACTTGCTGAAATGCTGTTGTTTGGCAATATATGCCCAGTCATTTTTGTCCATGGTCCGGCCCGCTGAGACCAAAGAAATCTCAGCAATAAAGGACAGCTGACTCATTACATGACTGACTGTACCCTAACTAAATCTTATAAGACCTCAGTGTTAGAAGATTTCAGTGAAGCATATGCAGTACAGGCCTATGACTACTTTAGCTCCTTAGGAATTTGAGTTCAGGTGAGGGTGCTGGATAACTACCCTGCCCGACTCTGGGTCCCATGACCAGACAATGGTTTTGCATAGAGAACATCCAGATAAATATATCAACATTAGGGTAGGGGATTACATGGTATGATCTTCTGATACTTAATTCCAGAGAAAGTTGGAATGATTGGATGGTTTATACGCAAAGCAAAAAGTCCTGATAGTACAATTTAAGAGAAAGAGAATTAAGAAGAGACCCTCTTTGAAAACCCCAAATTCGAGGTCAAATGGTATTTAGATAGAAAATTAGTGGATCGGGCAGCCATTCGGCAATTGACACCATTCTAATTGCAGGCTCCCAGAAGGACAAAGTAAAAGGAAAAATGGAAGACCGAAGTAACCCAAACCCTGTGATGAGACAGACTTGGAGTATTGCTGGGGGTAACTATAGTCCTGGCAATCCTCTACCATTATGGAGATAAAGGGGGTTTGAAGTAGGTTTAGCAGTGAACACAGTAGAAGCTGGTTGCTGTCAAATACTTCAGAAAACTGGAGTATTGGGACATCTTAACCTAATACCCAAGGAAGCGGCCCCTACCTGAAGCCCAGAGAACACAACCACAGAGCTGCCGCCTCAGTCAACAGGGGCAGGAGAGGGGATACCCCTGGTTGGTCCGAGCCAGAACTCAGCCAAGCAGGGAAGACAAAGGACTTGGCGGGTACGGGACTGCATAACAGGTAAAGGTTCCAAATTGGACCCTTGCCTGTGGAGGAAGGGAAGAGTTCCATGTAAAGGGCAAAATTACTTGGTTATGAGCCCAGCAGAACAACCTTGTGAACAACCTTGGGAAGTGCAGTATGAAGGCTGAACGAAAGCCTGTCATGGGTATGGAAGAAAGAAGTCGCCAACTTTATAGCCAATTTTGAACCTGAATCTGCTGTAACAGGGGTCCTTAACTGATGCAATGTTTTTACAGCAGTTGCCCACATCAGAAGACCTTTGGAAGTACCCCAGGGTGACCATGCCACATTAGACAAGTGTGCTGTGGGTTGCATGTTTGCTGACCTAAACAATACCCAGTACCATTGGTTGACGGGGACAGGAATGATGGATGATTGGTTTCCCCACAGTGTGAGGCAACTTGACATCTGGGATTCTGGAACCTGCATCTATGATTGCATTAAGCTAAAAAGGAGCGTTGCAAGCCTGGTCCCAGCACTTCTATTACGACCCCACACCAAAAGGTAGGCAAAACTGGCGCCTATGGCACTTGGTCATAATTAGAAATATGGCTGCAGTGCGCACGTGAGCCTATTTCCTAGAACACAGGCATATTATGTATTTTGTTGGTATAGTTGCTAGCCATACATTATCATTTACAGGGAGGATTAAATAGCGAAACACACTCTTACAGAGTGGGCATTGGAGATCCCCACAGACACAGATTTTATAGCAATAATTAGCAGCATCATCAAAACCTTTATTTGTATAGGCTTTTTCAAAAACAAAGGTACATGTTGCTTCCAGTAAGGAAAATAAATAAAAAAACAACTTTAAAATATGAATATGAATATGAGGTGAAGAGAATTAATACAAATGAGAGTAAACTGAAAACTGTACATGGTATTCCCAAGTACATTTTCTAAAACAAAACTGTGTTTGTGTGCCTAGTATACTAGGACAGTTATAGAGTTGTCATGTGACCACAGGCATAATATACAATTATTCAGTCTGATTTAAGGAAAATAAAAAGAGTATAAAGGAAATGTATAAACGTTCCATATTCAGCAACTAGTCAATCAATATAAATTGATTAGCATGTGAGTACTTCGAATTAAACAGGACAAAAATTACATTTCCATATAAAAACAAATTTTCTTTACTAATTATAATTACATGTGGGTTACTAATCAATAAATTGAAATTGAAAAATTTGTTTGCAGTGGACTTTATTGTAAATTATACTGCATAAACATACCTGATCAAAACACTGTTCTTATAGGGTTCATATGTTTAATTATTCATGACAGATTGTTTTCTATTCGTCAATAGGAAAATTAATGGGCACTTTTGTTTACTGCTGAACAGTTCAGCTCAACCAGCAGCTCTGCAGCTTCACCTGCTGCTGCTCTCACCAACACACTTATGGTTTCTGACCTGTGAATGCTGAATAAACTTCTCCCACAAACACTGCAACTCTCTCCTGTGTGGAGTCTCATGTGTCTCTGCAGATTAACCTTTACACTAAAACTTTACGTGGACTCTCATGTGTGACGTCAGATGACACCTCTGAACAAATCTTCTACCGCAAACTGAGCAGCTAAATGGTTTCTCCCCCGTATGAACTCTGATGTGTGTCTTCAGAACCCCCCTGTCACTAAATCTTTTACCACAAACTGAACAGATAAAAGGTTTTTCCCCCGTGTGGCGTCTCATGTGTCTCTGCAAATCTCCCTTTTGAACAAATGTTCTACCACAAACTGTGCAACTAAATGGCCTTTCCCCTGTATGGGTTCTTATGTGTGTCTGCATGTTACCCTTCTGATGAAACGCTTTACCACACACTGAACAACTAAATGGTTTCTCTCCAGTATGAGTGGTCATGTGTGCCTGCAGATGTTCCTTGCGGCCAAATCTTTTACCACAAACTGAACAGCTAAAAGGTTTTTCTCCTGTGTGGCGTCTTATGTGTTTCTGCAAATCTCCCTTTTGAATAAATTTTTTACCACACATTGTGCAACTAAAGGGCCTTTCTCCTGTATGGGTTCTCATGTGTGTCTGCATGTTACCCTTCTGATGAAACGCTTTACCACAAACTGAGCAACTAAAATGTTTCTCCCCAGTATGACATCTCTTATCACTTACAAGGATCTCGTCGTTTTTCGGTGAGTCTAAACCTGACTGAGGTTCCCAATCATCATCACTGTCTTCAGTCTCAGGTTCAGAAGAGTCTGAAGTCTTGCCATCACTAGTTGGTTGTAAATGACTAGCTGGATCTAAGTTCCTGGCTGGTTCTGATACTCCACAGTCCTCTCCATCAGCTTCTGTTTTCATCTGTTCAGTTGAGCTGCTGGCTAGAGGCTCTGCCTCTCTGTTCTCCTCAGTTTGGCTTTGATGAAGCTGTGAGGACTGAGGTTTCTCTTCATCATCTTCACTCTTCACAGGGACAGGAGTGAACGGGAACTCGGAGATATCGGCCTCCTCCGGCCCTTGAAGCCGCTCTCCCTCCTGACTGGTCCAGAGTTCCTCCTGTTCCTCTTTAATGTGTGGGGGCTCTGGGTCCTCCTGGTCCAGACTGGGGCTCCAGTCCTGCTGCTCAGGGGGAACCTCTTCTTCACTGACCAGCAGCTGTGGAACATCTAACGGGGAAAAAAAAAAAATTAGAAACAGATAAATTAGGGTTGTTGAACTTTGACATTTAATAATATTAAGAAGATATGTGTACAATGTGTGCATATATGCAATGAAGTCAGTTTTTGTGGAATTAACATCTGTCCCAGAACAGAAAGTAAACAGCAGAAATGACAGCATCGCAACAAATGGCCACCGAAGCTTCCATTCTAAAGCCTTTAGGAGCCTTTTGGGTTAACTGGCCTTCCTTCTGATGCTAGAAGTCATTCTAAGTTTCCTCGTATTTTCTGTGTTTAAGTCACGTCAAGTATGATTCCTTTAGCCTTTGATTCACCTGTCCATAGGCTTTCTTTCATCAGGAAACATGTGCTATACTTACTTGCCAACCCTTCCCAGGAGACTCCTGATTTTCATCCCCTCTCAGTGTTTTCACACAGAGTCATTTCTCCTGATTTTCTCCCATATTTTGACCGAAATTAAAAATCTGACCATTTATGACATTTGTTAAAAATAACACAAACAATCTTGTCCTTATACTAAAACTGTTTCCAAATGGTCAACAAAATACATTGCACCAAAAATGTTGTTTCTGTGGTTACATCATTAGTTCAAATTTCTGACCACCAGACCCTGTTTGGAAAATCCCAATTTCTGGACTCTCAAGGTTGGTAAATATGATGTGATAGCACGATATAATCCTTTTAGTGTCTGTTTTACAGCTGTAGTTTTAGTTAATATTTATTATCATGACTCAATTGAGCATTTTTGTACACCCCAATACATTTATTTAAACGTGCTTTTATTTCGAAAGCCACATGGCTTAACCTCCGGTATGAATCTGACTAACTGTCCAGCTTGATCCAGCTGTGGTGGGAAGCTAACTGTTAGCTGTTAGCTAATGAACAGAAACACAAGATGGACTCTGTCCCTCCTGTTCAGTCAGCTGGTTTAAAGGCAGCAGCTTGTAAAATAATGTAAAAGCGGTGATCTGTCACTTTACTGAGATCAGTGCAGTAAGTATAATGTAGAAAAACCTTCTACAAACCTGCTTTGTTGATCTGGATCTCAGGCTTCAGAACATCTTCCAGCAGCCTGCGTTGGCGATCAATCTCTTCTTCGTACTCTGCTATCGTTCTTTCAAACAGCCCAAATATCTCTTCAACAGCCGCAGTTAGTCGCTGCTTCACCGACGCTCTCAGCTGCTGGACTGCGCACATTTTCACACCGTGCTGTCCAGCCCACGGATGTATTAAACTGGTCTAGCCTCGTAACGTGGAAGGTAGCTGGAGCACGAGTGTGACGTCATACCTTTACTTCCGGATCATAATGCACTTTAGTGAGTAAAACGATTGAGAGATAGGCTAAAGCATTTCCTCCTATCGATTGGAAACGCATTGATTGGATCTATTGCTCAAAGTTCAAGGTTCAACTCTTGGTCTTACCCTTGGTCTTATCCCTGAAATGTCCTTAATTTCTAATCACATAAATATTAATTATCCATTAAAATAACAGCTTTAATAAAGTAAGGTTAGTATCATGGGTTTATAAGGGATTTATTCATGGGTTGAGTCACAGAGACTCTAGTAAGTTGAGGGATTTTTCATGTCTTTTGTGCAGGTTTACAGGTTATTAATGAGTTATTAATGGAAAGTTCCTGTCTCCCTGAATTTTACATTAAATTAAAAAGTAAGGAGTCAGAAATCAAGGGGAGTTTAAGGGGGTTTAGATGGGATCTCCTCCATTAATAACTCCCTTAATTCATTTTAATTAATTAATTAATTTAGCAGGAATTAAGGGGTGAATTACTGTAAATATAAGGGTGTTTTAAGGGATTACTGGTTCGAGTGTTACTATAATTCAACTCTAAATCAAGTCCCTGAAACTGATGAAATCAAATTACGCCATAAAGTCTCCTCCTTGTCCTTCGCTGCATGAACATCCATAAGGGCGAAGGGGGCAGAGAATTTTCAAAATAAATATTTGATATCTTATTGGAAAAACTATGAAACGGGGAGGCGGGGTCCTCCGGGGAGGGGCGGGGCTGTCACGGTTCACCAAGCGGGCGGAGCAGCAAGAAGGCAGGAAGACAGGAAGGAGAGAGATAACTACACGCCGGACAGGCCGCTCTCTGTTTAACAGCCTATAATTTGTAAGTAGACCTGCGTTAACGGCAGGTTGAGTGGCTGAAGTGTTGCCTAGCAACACACCCGCAGCGGGCGGCTTGGCTGTAGGTTCCAACAAAAGAAAAAGGCAGCTCAGCCTTCATAACGCCTCCTGTACCGGAGCCTTCCCCCGTTTTGTCGGAAAATGTCCACAATCCAGCTACTGAGAGCCTTCGTCAGCCAGAGACTGACTCTGGCTGTCGAGGAGATCATCGGAGTGTTTGAGAGAACGATATCGGACTACGAAGAAGAGATCGGTCGCCAGCGCAGGCTGCTGGGAGACCTGAAGCCCGAGATCCAGGTAGACACGGAAGGTTTGTACACGGTTTTTCTACATTAGCCTGTTCTCCATTAGTCTAAAAGTGACGGATCGCCGCTTTTACATTATTTTACAAGCTGCTGCCTTTAAACCAGCTGACTGGACCGGATCAGGGCCAGAGTCCGTCTCGTGTTTCTGTTCATTAGCTAACAGTTAGCTTCCCTCGGGAGCTCAGAAACTAACATTTCCTCCTCAGTCAGTATCCTGATCGATAAACTGAAACGTTTTCTACTAAAAAGATGAGAACTTATGGTAGAGCCACTAGCGAGGCACGAGAGACACCGTGCACACCAATACCATGTGCTGAGTAACACGCCTAACCCTAACGGTGTTGCACTGGGCACCATAACGAATGAGTGAAAACAAAGTGAAGAACGTGATTCAGAGTCACACCGGGTTTGGTCAAAGTTGAAGGTTCAGTCCTTTATTCTACAGTTTCTTGGGGAATGGAGTCAGTTTCTGGCCTCTCAGCGGTCTGTCCTCGGACCATGGTCGCTAACCCGGACCGCTGGTTGCTGCCACTAGGGGGCGCTGAAGCTAGTGGTCGGTTGTGGTCCGGACCAGTTAGTGAGTGGTCTTTGTGGTCTTTGTGGTGCGCAGGGAAAGGGTCAAAATTAAGACTATTGAGAAGCCGGCGGAGACTGTATCCTTGCCGAAGCCAGCTACTGATCTGGCCAATCATAAGCCGGCGGTGGGAAATGAGAAGCCGACTATTCATCCGACCAAGGTGGTAACTCATGTCTAACCTAGCAACCCACTGGATCGGCTACTGGTGTCGGAAATCATAATCCTTTGTCTATTAAATATATTCTATTATCGATTATATTCTTATTGTTGCGCTGTATTTTGCAGTTTGTGTGGTTATAGCTAGATAGTAATATATAGATCTATCTATCTATCTATCTATCTATCTATCTATGCATAGGATATGTGAGTAGCTATTTTATTTATTTCATATTTATTTCTAAACATGAGGTGAACCAGTGGTCCGCGGTGTGTGAGTGTTACGTCACTCTGAGCAGCACGTGATCTCACTCAAACCTACAAACAGATTTCAGTATCAGGTCACAGTTAGACAGGGGAACCTATGCCATTATATAAATAAAGGTTTTTACATATCTCTGTATTATGACTGTATGATGCTACTGCTTAGAATACAGTCCCACGGTATTCACATTATATAAGTGCAGGTCATTTTGACAAAACTAGACTCACAGGTGGTTCAGTATGACGACTCACAGCTGAGAAAACTAAAGTGAGCCCATTTACTCCTTGATTTAGGCTGGTAGCTAGGCAACAGGGGCTGCTTTAACTGGTAGCTAAGCAACTGGGGCTGATTTGGCTGGTAGCTAGGCAACTCAACTGGGATTGCTTGGGATGGTAGCTAGGCAACATGTTCCAGAGCAAATGACCAGTAAATATGCATACCACCAATCACATTCAAGTGATCTCCTAACACACACGCCGATGTTTTATACCAACAGTGCAGAGTTAAGAAAGCTTGCGTAACCTTTTGACTCGGCATCGTCGTTACGGAGAAACACACACAGCCTGAAGTAGAGAAACACACACAGCCTGAAGTAGAGAAACACACACACACCTGAAGTAGAGAAACACACACACAGCCTGAAGTAGAGAAACACACACACAACCTGAAGTAGAGAAACACACACACAACCTGAAGTAGAGAAACACACACAGCCTGAAGTAGAGAAACACACACACACCTGAAGTAGAGAAACACACACACACCTGAAGTAGAGAAACACACACACAGCCTGAAGTAGAGAAACACACACAGCCTGAAGTAGAGAAACACACACACAGCCTGAAGTAGAGAAACACACACACAGCCTGAAGTAGAGAAACACACACACCTGAAGTAGAGAAACACACACACACCTGAAGTAGAGAAACACACACAGCCTGAAGTAGAGAAACACACACAGCCTGAAGTAGAGAAACACACACACAGCCTGAAGTAGAGAAACACACACACCTGAAGTAGAGAAACACACACACCTGAAGTAGAGAAACACACACACCTGAAGTAGAGAAACACACACAACCTGAAGTAGAGAAACACACACACCTGAAGTAGAGAAACACACACACCTGAAGTAGAGAAACACACACACACCTGAAGTAGAACCACTGGGCCTCTGCTGGTGTGTCTAGTCAGCAGAGTAGAAACAGACTGTAATAAGCTGAGGAGGCTCTACTGTAGGCCGAAGCTGCTGCTTGGCAAAATAGACTTTCTGTAATGTTCAAACATTTCATCTCCATTGTGAAACAAAGACAAACCTCTACTGCCGTTAATGTTTACGCAGGAGGATGAAAGCATCTGTTCATGTCACATGGCAGACAATTATCTTATTAATATTTTTGTGGGGTTTTCATTCGGTTGGTGTGGTTTTGCATGTGGTTTACTTTGATCATTTCCTTTTGGGGTGTTATCTGGCTGGATTATTGTTGCTGCTAAACTCTGGCCTAGAATGGGACTGGGTTTTCTCTATTTATCTTCGTCTCTTTATCTTGACCTTTTATCTTTATTTATTCTGTCGTTTTTAAGAGACAGTTGACAATTTTAATAAATTCTGTAGCTATCTACAGCTATCCCAGTCTCTGCCTTCCTTGGGGTTACAAACAGCTGCTCTCCACCTGATGGAGCCTGATTCAAAGTGTTTTCTATTTCTAAATGAAGTTTCTCCAAAACTAGGTGGCGTTGCTGCAACACTTAAAACCCTTTTAGTTCCCGGAGCCTCGGCCACTTGACATTCACGCATTTTCGCAAGTTGAGGTTGAAGCACCGAACGCCCCGGCCGCCTGGACGCTCACAGTGCTTTGAGCTTTTTGTGGTGTTTTTTATAACGGCCTCTGTGCTGTTCATTTCTCAGAGGCCTCCTCTTCCATTTGGGACTGGAGGAATCAACATGCAAACCAGTAATCTTGACTCTACTCTTATGACTCCTAGATCCAACTTATATTTCACCTTTGTAACATCCAGAAAACGTTTATCCTCAGAGTGCAGTAACCAGGTTCCCGCTGTGCTCACCGTAGCAAACGTACATTTCTCATTTCATTGTTGTCATTTTGTGTTACACTGTCACCATACTGCTGACACTTCCTGTTCGCGGTGCGTCTCCTCCTGCTAGCAGGGATGGGACGGTATTTTTATGCGATACGATTTGATAAGTGATATGTGGTTCACAGTTTGCCACAACCATGATGGGATGTAATACATAAACGTTCAATGACAACAAAGTCTGACTGTGCAGAATTCTGTTTATTTCTGAGACTCAAATCTTTCTAGCGATGCCATTGGCTGCTAGAATGTAAACAACAATTTAAAAATGTCAATACAAAGTGACAATAATAATATAATAATAAAAAAAATAATAATTTGGATGGAGAGCTTGTGAAATTGTGATGGTCAAGAGTCTCATTAGTGATTACTACAGCAGAATAACATGGAGCTGATATCACCATTCATGTTCCTGACAGCAGAATAACATGGAGCTGATATCACCATTCATGTTCCTGACAGCAGAATAACATGGAGCTGATATCACCATTCATGTTCCTGACAGCAGAATAACATGGAGCTGATATCACCATTCATGTTCCTGACAACAGACGGTTTGTCACATTTTTATATTGCGATATATTGAATTTAGATACCGGCCTGTCGTCCCATCCCTCGTAACGAGTTTCACTCCATTGAGAATGGGGCTCGGTGTCATTTGAAAATTGTTGGTACCGGTACCTTGAATTCGATACCAGGACCAAAACGGTACATTTTCCAGATACCTGTGTTGAATCAAAGCTTATTATGTGATACAAATTACAATAACTTTATTTTTTTTTTTTTACTGTAATCATATTATTTGTGTCATTTTCCCACCTAAAAGAGATAACATTTGGACTCTTAAGTTTGAAAATTTTATTTTTCTTCTTCACTTTAATAGTATAGCCTAAAAAAACATATTTATTTTTTTTAAATGAAATGTCACAATATAAAATAAAATCACACTTTTGTTAATTAAAACTGTCAGATTCAAGTTCATACTAAAACTATTGAAGCTATTTAATAGCATCATTTTTTAATATTTAGAACTATCTCAAAAATACTTAACATTTGTAGAAAAATGTGTAGAAAAGAAAATCAAGTGCTGGTAGGTTTTCTAGTTAACATGAAGTTTGGCATGACGTTCTCTTTAATGTCTGTGTCTTTGTATTTCAGCCTTATCTCCAGACGTCCAGCAGCTGATTGTCTGTGAAGAAGAGGTTCCCCCTGTGCAGCAGGTGTGGAGTCCCAGACTGGACCAGGAGGTCCAGTCTGGGACTCCACACATTAAAGAGGAACCAGAGGAAATCTGGACCAGTCAGGAGGGAGAGCAGCTTCAAGGGCCGGAGGAGGCCGATGTCACCGAGTTCCCGTTCACTCCTGTCCCTGTGAAGAGTGAAGATGATGAAGAGAAACCTCAGTCCTCACAGCTTCATCAAAGCCAAACTGAGGAGAACAGAGAGGCAGAGCCTCTAGCCAGCAGCTCAACTGAACAGATGAAAACAGAAGCTGATGGAGAGGACTGTGGAGTATCACAACCAGCCCTTGACTTGGATCTAGCTAGTTTTTTAAAAGCAAGTAGTGATGGCCAGTTCCTCTTTTCACAATGTTTTAAAACTGAGGCTGAAGACAGTGATGATGGTTGGAATGCGACAAAGGAACCTCAGTCAGGTTTTGACACCATGAACAACAATGTACGTCATAAGAGATCTCGTACCGGGGTGAAACACGTTAGTTGCTCAGTTTGTGGTAAAACATTTCGGCACAAAGGAATTCTGCAGAGACACATGACCAGTCACACCGGGGAGAAACCATTTGACTGTACAGTTTGTGGTAAAAAATTTGGGCAAAAGGGAAGTTTGCACACACACATGAGACAACACACTGGGGAGAAACCTTTTAGTTGCTTAGTTTGTGGTAAAAAATTTAGCCAGAGTGGAACATTAGGTTCACACATGAGAATTCATACAGGGGAAAAACCTTTCAGTTGCTCAGTTTGTAAGAATAGTTACAGTGAAAGGGGGGCATTAGTCAGACACATGAGAGTCCATACTGGAGAGAAACCATTTAGTTGCTCAGTTTGTGGTAAAAGTTTTAGCGAAAAGGGAAATCTGAATAAACACACGAGAGTCCACACAGGAGAAAAACCATTTAGTTGCAATGTTTGTGGGAAAAGTTTTCGTTTGCTTGCACATGTCAACACCCATAAGTGTTCTGGTGAGAGCAGCAGCAAGTGAAGCTGTTGAGCAGCAACAGAACAATAAACTAGAGACACATCATGATAGTCCATCATTCAGGAGGAAACCCAAACCCTTCTAGTCTATCATTGCGCTTACATGCACATAGTATCCCAGATATTAACGCACATCCTGTTTAAGGTCTTATTCAGGATGTTCACATGCACACAGAGTATCTCTAATGTCCCTGCACCCATACACATCTGTGAATAATCTGAATTCTCCACTTCCCTCTTCTGACTTGAGACTTAACACGTCATGCAAAAGCGCACCTGCACAAATTGCGACTTGAACTTGGGACTCGATCACATTAGACATTGGCTACACATCTTTTCAGTGTTACCATAAATTTGTACCTGGTTGGTTAACATTACAGGTCAACATGAAGACATGAACATTTATCTTGCAACAAAACCACTGATGGGGTGCTGTTCAACTATTAAACTGTTAAAATACAATAGCTTTATGTTATGCTAATTTTCTAATTTGCTTGTTCATTTCTGGTCTATTTTTGAAATGCAAATAAAAAAAAAAAAGAATTGACTGAAATGTAGTCACCATTCTAACTAATGAACTAGCTTTTAATGTGTTCAATGTAAATTTGTATGTTTTCTTTTTAAAGTAACACTGAAAGGAAAAATTACTTTTTCACTTTTTTTTCCGCATACCATACACCTATTTAACAATTAATTTCACTTATTGTATTTTTCAAATCAAGATTTCATTGCTTTTACTTCCTGGAAAACAGAAAATCTTTAGTCGTGACTTTGTGTACCAAAATATCCCATCAAACAAAACTGTTTCTCTCCCTAATTGATCTCCTATTGATTTACACTTTTGAATGATGCTGCCCCATGTTGATCCACATCGAGGAAGATGATGCTTTCATTGTGACTTAGATTTTGTTCTTGCATGGATTACTTGACTCGGACATGAACTTGGTGACTTGGATTCAAACAGTGCGGACTTGGGACTCGACTTGGACTAGAGGTTTAGTGACTCGACTACAACATTGGCTCATACACATCTTGTGTTAATGTAAGAGAGACAAAACGATCATTGTCACGCTTTGGCTCAAATAAAGGTTAATGGCAAACTGCTGTTTTCTTCTGTCAAACTAAATTCTTATACTGAAATAAATATACAAAAAAATAGATTTCATGTTTCAAGGTTATTGGACTTTAAAGTGCATGGAATACAAAAAGGACTTAAAACACACCTGGTATATAAGTACAACATTGAGATGTCATAAAACAACATATTTACTCCACATCCCCCTAAAGGAATCATTTCATTTCTGAGCACTGATTTGCTTAAAACGGCCAAAAAGGCTTTTATTTTGGAAACTGTAACCGGAAGTGGTATTCTACATTTTAGCTGACTAGACACTGCTGCTGCTAGCTTAGTAACGACGTCAACTCAGTCGCACAGTAGAAAACCATCAGTATTTAGTTTTCTACTCTGCCAGTGGAAAATGTTTCCGCTGCAGAGTCTGAAGCTGTCGGTCCAGCGGCGGCTGACGGCGGCCGTCGAGGAGATATTTGGGCTTTTGGAAAGAACTATAACGGAGTATGAAGAGGAGACGGACCGCCACCGCAAGCTGCTGGATCTCGTCCTGAAACCTGAAATTAAGCTGCGAAGAGCAGGTTAGTCCGCATGAAGCTCCGGAGCCGTCCGGTCCTCTGGTGATGCTGGAGAGAGTCAGTGAAGCTGAATCATCCTCCGCCTGTTGGCCTCAGCTCGCGCCTCCTCTCACCTGCTGAAGTGCGTTTCATGTTCGGTATTTGCCGGAAAGCACCGATTCTTCTCGGGTTAGTTTTGCTCGTGTGTAAAATTGGCGAACTGGTCTGTTAGTCCCGCCCACTTCTCTGACTGACAGGCGGGACCCAGCATCTCACAGACTATAATCTATAGGAAACCTCTTATTCAAGCTAATACTGACAACTCCACAGGCAGCGTGGCTTATTGCATAATTGCTCAGTTGTTGTCCTTGTTGACCTGCTGGGTCAAAATATCTGACAGACAAACAGCCTGAATACTGAATAAGATGTTTGCTGTAGATTTGTTTGTAAAACACTCAGATTGAATGTCCGCTCCATTATTTATTATTTATTGCAAAGACAAAATATAAAATGTACTACAACAGTAGTGCAAGTACAAATGTAAATCTGAATTGACAATATAAGGCAGTACAGAGGTAAAATAATATAGACAATAAACAAAACAGAATGGAAGATATACGTAAAGGCAAACAAATAGGAAATAAAACAAAATAAAATGACATCATGTGTGTTAAAAATGTTGTTGAAATACTTCAAATTAGATTTTTTTGTTGCTATGTAGTTTCCAGAATTGAGGAAAATTCAAAATTCATTTTAAAACATGGAATTTAGGTGAAGCCTTTGATAATAAAAATATGTGTGTGTAAAATTTAGTCATCAGTATCATTAAATTAACACTGACTTCCAAACTCTTGTTGTTGAAAAATGAAATCTTTGAAGTTCAGCGTAAACTGAATATTTCTTACAAAGTGTACCTGAAGATCTTTTCATTTAGAAATGAGAACATTGTTTGGATGAATGTGATGTAACATTTTAACGTGGACTTCTCCAACTTCTTCATCAGGAATACAGTGAAGATTTGTCCTTTAGGGATGACTTGTTTTTTATCCTGAAATACCTCTGTCACTTGTTTATTTCTACATTTAAGATCTTTAAACTACACTAGACTGTAGACTCCCAACTTTAAATTGATAATCAAGCTTTTGTTCTATTCCATGACTTAAATGACTTTTCATTAAAAAGAGCAGCAGTGATGGCTCTTACAACTGCTCCAAATCCTCTGTGTTTTCATGTTAGCATATTGTGTTATGAAACAGATCGCTCACATGGTCAATTCCACGTTCGTGCCAATTCTGTAAGAAGAGGGAATTATTTGTTATTCCAGGTGAGGTGATGTCATGTACAAATCATCATTTGTATGCTAAGAGAATTGGAAGAATTTGGGCAACTTTGATGGGCAATAACTACCTGAAAGAACAAATAATAAGCTACCTAGTTTTTTTAAACATGATGTGGAATAAAATACCAGATAGTCAGGTGATGTAATACATCTCTTTACCCAGTTTACTTTGAATGTAATATTCATATCAGAAAAGTCTAACATGTCAAAAAACCCTATACTTCTTCCCACAACTTCCATAGATGCGTTTTTTTGTTTTTAAAAAAGCATTGTTTATTTCTCCAGAGGAAATGTATGAAGATATTGTTATCTTATACTGTATATCTTTACAAAGAGAGAGCAGGGTAAACGAAGCGTGAATATGAGCTAAAGTTAACAGGTTTCTTTAACCTCTGATTGGATATTTGGTTTGTGCCGCCCATACTGTTACTACTGCAGTTCCAACATCATGCAGCCCTAATTAACAGGCTTATCCTGAACACTGTTGGGTACTGAAGAAAACCAATTGCATGTTAACTGTTATTGTTTTTCAGTCTTACCTCCAGACGTCCAGCAGCTGCTGGTCAGTGAAGAAGAGGTTCCCCCTGAGCAGCAGGACTGGAGCCCCAGTCTGGACCAGGAGGACCCAGAGCCCCCACACATTAAAGAGGAACAGGAGGAACTCTGGACCAGTCAGGAGGGAGAGCGGCTTCAATGGCCGGAGGAGGCCGATATCACCGAGTTCCCGTTCACTCCTGTCCCTGTGAAGAGTGAAGATGATGAAGAGAAACCTCAGTCCTCACAGCTTCATCAAAGCCAAACTGAGGAGAACAGAGAGGCAGAGCCTCTAGCCAGCAGCTCAACTGAACAGATGAAAACAGAAGCTGATGGAGAGGACTGTGGAGTATCAGAACCAGCCAGGAACTTAGATCCAGCTAGTCATTTACAACCAACTAGTGATGGCAAGACTTCAGACTCTTCTGAACCTGAGACTGAAGACAGTGATGATGAATGGAAGGAGACTAGAGAACCTCAGTCAGGTTTAGACTCACTGAAAAACAGTGAAGTCATACGTCATAAGAGGTTTCATACCGGGGATGAACAGTTAAGCTGCTCAGTTTGTGGTAAAATATTTGTCTGCAAGGGAAATTTGCGGAGACACATGAGAATCCACACAGGTGAGAAACCATTTAGCTGCTCAGTCTGCAAAAAAAGATTTAGCCAGAGTGGAGATGTAGGGAGACACATGCGAAGTCATACGATGGAAAAACCATTTAGCTGCAAAGTTTGTGGTCAAAGATTCAGCCAGAGTGGAGCGGTGATTAAACACATGAGACTCCACACAGGAGAGAAACCATTCAGTTGCTTGGTTTGTGGTAAAAGTTTTAGTGCAAAGGGAACTCTGAAAACCCATATGGGCTGCCATTCAAGAGAGAAACCATTTGGCTGCACATTTTGTGGTAAACGATTTGGCTGCAAGGAAGTTCTGCAGAAACACATGAGAAATCACACAGGGGACGAGCCGTCTGACTGCACAGTGTGTGGTGAGACATTTGGTGTGGGACTGCTGCAGACCCACATGAGACTGCATGCAGGGGAGAAACCGTTCAGCTGCTCCATCTGCAAAAAAAGATTTAGATGGGGTGAAGACATAGAGAGACACCTGAGGAGTCACACAGTGGAAAAACCGTTCAGCTGACCGTTCAGAGACGCATCACGATCGTCCATCATTCAGGAAGAAAAGCCAAGAATGCAAAATGAAATGAACATGAGATTGAGAATGAATTTAATTTTGTGTGCTACTGTCCGTGATTTACGTGTTAAATTGTTGTGCAAAACCTCAAAACTTGCTTCGGTTAAGTGATGCGGATAAAGTCAAACCGCTCTCTGGCAGTGAGATATTCACATTAGCAGAATTTTTATTGAAAGCGTGGAAGAAGCTTAAAGGAAACCTCCAAGTCCCATATGTTGATTTCGGATTTTTTTTCTTTTCTATTCTTTTGTTTCTTTTACCCATTATGAACGCAAAATAATGGAAGAGGAAGTCATTTTTTGTGAAGGAATAGTTTACCCAAAAATAAAAATTCGGTCATTATTTACTTTTTTTAATTTTCTGAGATCTCAAATATTTTGCCACTATGAGAACAGGTTTGCAGTGAAGGAGAGACTTTCACTTTGCCCCTACTTAGATGCTAAAAAAACACATCAGACCATCCAGTAGAGTTGTTTTTTTTGTTTTGATATTGAAATTTTGACTGCGATACCGATTTGAAGATGAACTTTGTACCTCGATATCGGTACCAAATCTATATCACAGTAAATGACTGCTAACCTAGAGGTTCTAATAAAATGAAACGTAAACTTAACATATCTTTTCAAAAGATATTAACACAATATCTGACTTTACAAAGGTTCAGATTTCTATCACAAAACCACACAGTGCAGCTTTAAACTGTGTGCACAAATACATGTTGATATATTTACTATTTATTATTAGAATTTTACAGAATCACAAGGAGGATCAGGCTTCAGCCATGAGGTTTGTATTCAGTTTAAAATGGGACCTGAATGAAGTCGTGTGTGTGAACAGCAGCACTGCGCTTGTTAAATCTTAAAAATCCCCTCACACACTCTGTTGTCACACCTGTCGGGATCCGGATGGTTCGGACAGATGCTTTGTTAAATTAGATGTGTTGCATCAGGTCATCAGCTGGGGGACTGAGCTGCACACACACACACACACACACACACACACACACACACACACACACACACACACACACACACACAGCTAGGCACGGCCGCCATGTTCCCTTCCCTTGAATCTTTAAAGGCATGGTCTTTATTTTCTAGTGGATTCAGAAAGTATTGAATTTAGCAAAATTCTAGTATAGTACTGTTTTACATTTTTGTACTATTCATGTCATTTGATTTACCGTAAATACAACCTGCCGATTTGCGGAAGTGCGTCGGCACAAGCATGCAACGGAAATATATTTTCCATGTATGTAGATCTAATATATTTACATTGTAGGTTTTTCATTATTTGTGTCAATTAAACAGTGTTCTGACAATATTTTCAGCTTGTAATTACACATTACACTGATATGAAGAGTTGACACAGGCATGTTTGAAAACAGTATCATCTTCATATGTATTGAAAAATATATTTAATAATGTAGTTGCAATGTATTACTGAATATATCAAATTATATATTTTCTATATATTGACAAATATACCAATTATTGCCGCTTTTCATGTATTGTAAAATATATTACCATATATTTTCCTAAATAAGATATATTTTAAGTAATATATTTTTAAATACATATCAGTATATTACCAATGTATTATCAAAATAACACATAATATATTATGTAAATATATCGTTTTATATTGTTCCCATATATTACACAATGTATGCATGTATATATTCCAATGTGCATTTTATATATTTACCAATATATTTAAAAATATCAGCAGCATATATTGCTAATATATTAACAAGATATTTTATGATGTATTGATTTATATGTATTACTACTTATTCCCAAATGTATGAGTTCATATATCAACTTATACATTTTGTCATATCTAGCACATTCACTCACTTGAATACCAGTTTCTTGAACACAAAGGAATAGAGATGTGACTGTAAATAAAAAATACTCGTAGTGCCAAATTCCAACTGTTCCAAGTTTATTTTACAAGTAGCCTACAGTACAAGCGCCATATTTAATCATTGTTAAAGGTCCCATATTGTGGAAAATGGGATTCCCCTTGCCTCTTTGAGTATAAAGGAGTCGGATGTGCTATCTAAACAAATTCCAGCGAGTTAAACACATGAACGCTTCCAAGTCGTAGCAACATGTCGGCTTTCCTAACGCTCCTTCCCACATGAAGTGAGCGCAGGTTTGATAACTGCGGCTCCATGAGGAACCGCGCCACCTGCTGGCTGAATGTCAATACGACGACTCGTTACCTCGAGGGCCTCGACCTCTACCGTAGCACTGCCAGAGAAATTAAGCAGCACTGGCCCTCGACACGCTGCGGTGCGTCACCAGACAGCCAAAGATGTCTTAAACCCCGCAGAATAAAGTTGGCCTCGGATTTCAGATGGCAAAGCCTGGCGGGTTTTTTAATTGAATCTAGTGGATTGGCCAGTTCTCATTTCCAGCTGGAGCGAGTCTGCAGGATGGAAGTTCAGCACAACTCTCCCATGTCACATAATACAGTTAAAAGTAGAATAGTTTATAATAAGTTTAATTCATTCATTTGATTTTTATCAGTATTATTTTATTGCCCCCCCCCCCCCCCCCCCCCTTAGTGTTTAAGTTATGCAAGTTCCCCTGATTCATACTCCGACACAGTTGGTAGCGGTAATACATCAAAAAGTTGTTTGCCAACCGCCATTAAAGAAGAAGAAGAAGAAGAAGAAGCAGCTGCGAAGCTAGCTACCAGAGACTTCCGTGTCCACTCATGTGAAAATGTCCAGAGTCCAGAAGCTGAGAGCGTCGGTGAAGCAGCGACTAACTGCGGCTGTTGAAGAGATATTTGGGCTGTTTGAAAGAACGATAGCAGAGTACGAAGAAGAGATTGATCGCCAACGCAGGCTGCTGGAAGATGTTCTGAAGCCTGAGATCCAGATCAACAAATCAGGTTTGTAGAAGGTTTTTCTACATTATACTTACTGCACTGATCTCAGTAAAGTGACAGATCACCGCTTTTACATTATTTTACAAGCTGCTGTCTTTAAACCAGCTGACTGAACAGGAGGGACAGAGTCCATCTTGTGTTTCCTTTCATTAGCTAACAGCTAACAGTTAGCTTCCCACAGCTACTCCAAGTTAGACAAAGTTAATCAGACCGAGACTGGAAGTCAAGCGACTCTGCCTTCAAAATAAAAGCTCAAAATCAGTCACTTTTAGAAAAAGAAAAGCAGATATTAGTATGTGCAGAATAACAAATACTGCTGTCACAGTTGCATTTGATATACATGTCATGCTTCTTTGTTGTTGTAAAGAGATGACCTCGTTAACTTCAATAAGTAGAAGAACGCTGAGATGGAACAGGAGCTAAAGGCTGAAATATATTTCCGTGTCCAAGTGATGCCGCAGCTTGCTTGCAGTGTGTAGAGTCTTGAACCAGGTCCCAGGGGGGCCGAGTGTGTGCAGGTGTCCGTTCCAGCAGACTACAGCAGGTGATTTCACTGATCAGCTCCTCCTCTCTGGTTGAAGATGTGCTAATCTTTGGTTGGAATGAAAAGCTGCAGACTCGGCCCTCCATGGCACACGGTTGAATAGCTCTGGTCTGTGGCATTTTATAGTTCTGCGTCGGTGGTTCTGTGCATAGACCGCCAAAACACTGGATGGCAAGTTTTTATTACGTTTTTAATTACAAAGTGGCTCAGCGGACCAATCGCAGCGCAGTGGTCTTGTGTCGCCTACAGAACTGGCAGGGGAAGTTGTGAAGTTCTGAAGTTGGACTGGCCTCCATGCACAGTGTTGGCTCTGGAGCCGAACTCCTCGATAAGCGGCGGTCTGTCTCCTCCTCAGGAGCCGTGCAGGGTGAGATGTGCAGGGTGAGATGTGCAGGGTGAGATGTGCAGGGTGAGATGTGCAGGATGAGATGTGCAGGGTGAGATGTGCAGGGTGAGATGTGCAGGGTGAGATGTGCAGGGTGGGATGTGCAAATTTCCCACTGGGATCAGTTTCATCCTGATCAGTTTTCATCGCCTGTAAACGGAAATGGAAAGTTGGAGAAACCATGGAGACGGAAGAAGAAATTGAGGTGTTGTTGTCGGGTGTGAGTGGAAAAGGAAATATAATTTTTAAAGGTTTCCAAGGGGGGAAAAAATAATGGCAAGAAATGACTGACGCTGTCGGTGTTGTAACATGAGACACGCGCCTTGGATGAGATTAAAAAGAAATGGTTTCACTTAAAGTTAACAGAACTGGAAACGGGAGCAGGAGATCCGCTGCAGGTGGAGGCGGGGGAACAACAGGAGACGCTGCGCTGTAACTAGTGTGGAAATCTATTTTTATTTTAGTCTGTTCTGCAGAATATGCAAATTTGATATAATGTAGAAACATTTGCAAGTACTTCTATCTGGAGTGACAACAAACAAACTCCAAACCTGTGACTGGCAGTGTGGATATAAAAAGTGATAATGAGAATACAGTTGCTATTCATCGCAAAATGTTGTTTTCACAGCAGACATTAGGCCTAAAACTCATATATAAACTCTACATATGTTTTGTAGTGAACCTGAAAGTAAAGGATCATACGGATTGAATGACGTTGCTACTACCTTTAATTATAGAATAGATGTTTATTGTCCTCAAAGAGGAAATTTGTTTCCACAGCCAGTACAGGTGGAACACAGATACACTGAAAACACCAACACAAGAAACACATTTACAACATTTAGCCACAACCAGGACGCTTTAGAAGGAAAAAAAGGTGACTCTGTATCTATACTGGAGCCTGTAGCGTATTAAAATTCATAAGGCGGACTGAGCACGAGCACTAAGAGAGACAATGTTTGACCTGCGCGTTTTCAGTTGAGGACAGAAAGAGAAAACAGCAGATTGTTTGTTGTTTTTAGTTGTTAGCTATGTATTATTATTTTTTATTCAATTATTAGCCTAATATAAATATTCATATTAATATTTTTTAAATTAGTAGTAGTAGTAGTATTCTATTTGTTTAGCCTACTTTACTTCATAACAATGTCCATTTACTCAGGAAATGATGCGTTTGACGTTTCCGGCAACAGGATGGAGTGTAACAGCGGTTCAGCCTGAGCGGAGCGGAGCGGAGCGGAGCGCGAGCCACCATGACCGACGAGACAAAGAACACACCGGTACTCATACACGCTCGAGCTCTGTCGCCAGAAATCTTTAGGAGAAAGAAACGGATTAACCGCTCGGAGGAAGGCAAGCGCGCGAAGAAGGAAAGCGACCGGATCCGAGCCAAGAGCAGAGTGAACATCGGCGGCGCGCTCCCGCGGTGGAAGGCTCTGAAAGACGAGAAGGGGCTGCGCAGGGACGCGGACGTGGCTCAGTTCCTGCTGGACTGGTGCGTGCTCACATCGATTATCATTCACTTTGTAACTTTATTATTATCACGTCGGCGCGGTGTCCAGAACAGCTCGCTGTTTCTGTTGCTGGGTGACGTCGCCAGGCCCTCGGTAACTTTTCGAGTCCATAGTCAAGCCAGCAGCAACGTTTTCGACTTCCGGTCTTCACATTTCAAAATAAAACTCGCAGTGTTCACTACTGTTCTTTAGCCCTGAAATGTCCTTAATTTCTCATTACATAAACATGAATTATCCATGAAAAATATCATAGCTTTAATAAAGTAAGGTTAGTATCATGGGTTTATAAGGGATTTATTCATGGGTTGATTCACAGAGACTCTAGAAATTAAGGGATTTTTCCTGTCTTTTGTGCAGGTTTACAGGTTATTAATGAGTTATTAATGGAAAGTTCCTGTCTCCCTGAATTTTATATTAAATTAAAAAGTAAGGAGTCAAAAATTAAGAGGTGTTTAAGGAGGTTTAGATGGAGTCTCCTCCATTAATAACTCCCTTAATTAATTTTAAGAGCATTTTGCATGAATTAAGGGGTGAATTAATGTAAATGTAAGGGTATTTTAAGGGATTACTGGTTCGTAGAGGTTATACAATTAGCCTACTGGATTACTTTCAAAGCTGACTAATGTAGGGAGTTGTGTTATATTCACAAATAAACAGAATCACTGAAATTGCTAAAAAAAAAGTGTTTTCCAGCAGTTTTTTTTCTGATTTTCACACTGAGGGTTTCTGCGAAATGTCGTTTCTAAAGCTTCGTAAAATGTTAAAAATGTCCCAATAGCGCAACACACATTATCCTGTACTCCTAAACTACAGATATTGAAACTAACGTCTTGAATACGTTAATGTGATGTTTCTGTTGATATATTTGTTTTATTTTTACACTATTAATTCCATAATGGCTTCTCAACAACTCAGAAAATACCTTGCATTTTAAAGACGACCAAGGGAGTATTCGGCCACTAGTAGGGGTAAAGGGGATTTTGCTCCACCTGGAGTTCATTACATTCACCTGCTGGGACAAATGTAATCAACTACCAGGCAAAACAGAAAACCAGCAGGGCTCAGACCTTTCAGTCCAATATTCATTTATTGTTTTTCTAATAAGAAACAATTTGTGTGCTTTTAATTTGAAGGCAAAGTCACTGAACTGGATGTGATGCTGCTGCGACCTGCTATAGAACTGACGGGGGGGGGGGGGGGGGGACGGTGAGGGCTTTACTTGGTGAAATTCAGTTTATAGCTAGTTAGCTGTGGCTGTGTTGTTTATTGTCCTACTTGCTTGCATCCTTAGCTGCACATATTGTGAACCACATCATCACTTTGTCCACAAACTCTGTTCAGTATTGACGGCAAGGCAGTTGAAGAGGGTTATGAAGACGGTCCTTTAGTCCTGCTGCAGCGCGGGGAGACGCCTGCTGCGCTGTCCAGCATCAACACCGAGTCTGAGAGGTAGGAAAGGCCTCCATGTTGTACATTTACTGACCGCCAACTGGAAAACAAATGCTCTGAACCTTCAGTCTGTTATGTCCTGTGAGGTAGAATGTAGTTTTACTTTGACAGACCGTGTATTTTATTCATTAGACAACATCTCTCCTTCACCTGCAGGGACGACGACGTCTCATCAGGCATTTGTGCTCTCGAGGAAAACCAAGAAGAAGCTGATGTGCAACAAAGGTAAACAAAAGATTTGTCCTGCTTTTGGAAAGTTGACTGCACAACGCACTTGTTCTTCTTGGTCTGGTAGCTTGTAATACTGTTTGGCTGAGATTATCATGTATTTAACATGCAGTGTGCAGTGACTGGCAGGGACACTGGGGACGTTACTGTAAGCAGTCACTGTTTGGGCGATACGACGTTATCACTTGAGAATTTATTTATGGCTGCCGACAGTAATTATTACTGTCTACAGAGACAGTAATATCTACAGTACTGTTTCTGTAGACAGTAATATCTACTGTAGATATTACTGTCTCTGCAGACATGGTCTGCAGGCTTTAGTTCTGGTTTTGCCGTTGCTTGTTGGTTTGGGGGTGAAGGTGCAGCTGCTGTGAGTCTAAATCATTGTCAGAAAGCTAATGTCTGAAATGTTTGCGTACTTCAACATTATAGAACTTCCATCCTTCAGTTGAAAATCCAGCTGAAAGAGAGAATAGCTACACCGTTGATTTTAAAACTACAATATGCAACTTTTTGACATTTGACAAAATAAGAATAAATGAATAAATAGCATATGTCATACCTTATGAGTCTGGGTCTGTGTGTGAGTGTGTATGTGCAATTTGTATGGAATGATTGAATATATTGAAGTTGAAACTGATTATAGAAATCAAACTCATGATGCTCTTACCAAGTTTTTATCCTATTAAAACCATATTGCATTGAAAAGTCCTAGATATTTAGTTTTCTTTAAGATATTAAATTGATACTGGACTCTTGATTTGTTCTGACTTGACTTGCTGTTCTACATTTAGACTTGAGACTTGACATTAATGACATGGACTTGACCTGGTAATCTACATTTAGACTTGAGACTTGTGCCTCAAGACTTGAGACTGACTTTTGACTTGAGCAAAGTTGACTTGGTCGCACCTCTGTGGACAAGAGTCAGAAAGAAACACTGGTGAATATCGGCATGGCTTTTTTAATTGCCGATTCCCTGCCTTCATTGTCTCCTCCAACAACAGCTTAGCATCAGGCTAGAAGGCGTTTCACGGAGGGCGGGACTAACGGTATACTTCCTGTCTCAAGACAAAAAGGTTGCTTATTGTATCCTAGACCGCAGAATCCCGCTTGACTTCCCTGCCTCCCTGTTTTAAGGGTTAGTGCTTCTGTAGCTGTTTCCTTTACTTCTGTTTCCTGTCGCTGTGTGAAAATGACCAGAGTCCAGCAGCTGAGGGCGTCGGTGAAGCAGCGACTAACTGCGGCTGTTGAAGAGATATTTGGGCTGTTTGAAAGAACGATAGCAGAGTACGAAGAAGAGATTGATCGCCAACGCAGGCTGCTGGAAGATGTTCTGAAGCCTGAGATCCAGATCAACAAAGCAGGTTTGTAGAAGGTTTTTCTACATTATACTTACTGCACTGATCTCAGTAAAGTGACAGATCACCGCTTTTACATTATTTTACAAGCTTTTAAACTAGCTGATTACAATAAATACAATAAACTTATTAAAATATCAATTACAAAAGTGATCCGAATGTTGTCCTCTTCATTCTGCCATCGCAGCACAAAGTAGCTCTAAAATAGTCACCAGAAAAGCTGCTTTTGTTTCAGGGTCTGTTTTGTTATTTCTGACTAAAAAATACTTGAATACATGACGAGTTACATCTGTCAAACTCTGAAGTACGAGCAGACGAGCGCATGAAGACAGCAAGATGGTTTCCCTTCTGTTGACTCAACGGTTAAAGCTCCATATTCTACTGTCCAGAGTTTTATTTTGTGTCTTTCTGTCCATTCAAAGCTGTGTGTGTGGTGTCATGAACCAAAAACACTCTCAATCCATTTCTCCACGTTCATTTTCCAGCATCTCTCTGAGCCTTACCAAGAACAGGCCGTTTCTGTCGCCGTGTCTTTAAGGCTCATTAATATTAACGACCCTCTGTTCCGATTGGCTAACCGTTTCGAGAGCGAAACGTGAGACGCCGCGGCCCGGCGGCTACAGGTAGGGAAAACTCTCCGGTAATAAACGATGACGACCGCTCGACCGCTTTGAAAAAAACACTTTGTTAGTCTATTATTTCTTACAGAAATGATAATGAGCGAACCTTTGTGACGCCACAAAGTTACGGAAGTCCAAACGGCTCGTTTAGAGGCTCGCTTTTCTAATATGGATTGTGTGGATTTAGTTTTGATACTTTCACCATGTTTAGATACACATCCAACTCCTTTATCATCACAGAGGCAAGGGGAGTCCTGCTGTACACCATGTGGACCTTTAATATAATGTGTTTGTTAGATCATTGCATTTGGTTTGTATTGTTTATTGCTATTGAATTTAATCTAGCCTATTTAAAACATGTGTCCAGTAAATGTTCTATTTGTCCGGGAGGTGACTGATGGGTGTTGCCCTACATTGCATCCCTCATGATGTCACTATTGCAAATGTGCACATCGCAATGACAGTGTTGAAGTAATACTGTATATCGTTCAGCCCAAAAGTATAATGTATCTTATTTATTTATTATTTATTTAATGTAAAAAAGTTGCATATTGCAGCTTTAAATGTAAAAGCAGCAACAACCTTATGTTAACTCATTTTATTATGTTTTGTCCTTCTTGTTAGATGCTCCACAGCTGCTGGTCAGTGAAGAAGAGGTTCCCCCTGAGCAGCAGGACTGGAGCCCCAGTCTGGACCAGGAGGACCCAGAGCCCCCACACATTAAAGAGGAACAGGAGGAACTCTGGACCAGTCAGGAGGGAGAGCAGCTTCAAGGGCCGGAGGAGGCCGATATCACAGAGTTCCCTTTCACTCCTGTCCCTGTGAAGAGTGAAGATGATGAAGAGAAACCTCAGTCCTCACAGCTTCATCAAAGCCAAACTGAGGAGAACAGAGAGGCAGAGCCTCTAGCCAGCAGCTCAACTGAACAGATGAAAACAGAAGCTGATGGAGAGGACTGTGGAGTATCAGAACCAGCCAGGAACTTAGATCCAGCTAGTCATTTACAACCAACTAGTGATGGCAAGACTTCAGACTCTTCTGAACCTGAGACTGAAGACAGTGATGATGATTGGAAGGAGACTAGAGAACCTCAGTCAGGTTTAGACTCTCTGACATCAAAGAAGAGACGGAGAGTTGAAGGACCAAGTTTGTCTGTCAGCAGAAAGTTCAGGAGAACAAGTTCCTATCGTTGTGTGAAAATAACTAGAGTCCAGATGCTGAGAGCGTTGGTCAACCAGCGACTAACTGCGGCTGTGGATGAGACATTTGGGCTGTTTGAAAGTGGAAGGACAAAGTTTATCTGACAGCAACAAGTCCAAGAGATTTATACAGTTGTCCCTTGAACTGAAATAATCAAAGCAGACTTCATCCCATGTTTACTGTAATTTGTTTTCCGACTCAGTCGTCTTTCATGGGATGTGTCAAAGTCCATTCCAGTGATCGTGATTTGTGTGGAAAATATTTAGAACATTTGAATAGGGGACCTTAAAAAGCACATGAGAACTCACTTTTTATTTGCAAAGACAAAGGACCTGTTCATAAGTCAAATTTAAACACGTGAGAAACGCTGCAGATTCCACACTGGAAAAACCGTTTGTGGGAAAAGCTTTCATTAATGTATTTCCTGTCATCTTCTTCCTTTCTAATACAACAGTACCTGTGTTTTCTTACTTGTAATGAACATTTGTTAAACTTTCATCATGTGTCACGGCTCAGAAACCATAAGTGTGTTGGTGAAGCTGCAGAGCTGCTGGTTGAGCTGAACTGTTCAGCAGTAACAGAACAATAAACTAGAGACACATCATGATAGTCCATCATTCAGGAGGAAACCCAAACCCTTCTAGTCAGTGTTGCGGTTCGGGATGCAGCCAGATCTGAATACTGCTCATACACATCTTGTGTTAATGTTGGCTAATGTGAGAGAGAGAGTTACTAATGCTGCTCTTTGGCTCAAATTCAGGTTTAACATTCCCATTCAGCTTCTGTTCACCATGCTTGGCTACCGTTGGTTTTTTATTCCCAAATACTCCAAAATGGTTTCTTTTGGTGTGAGAAATGGAGACGGTTCTCTTAAATTCTCTTACCTGCAATTAGTAACTTCCAGTTTTCTTTTATTATCAAAAAGTTAAACATGACAAAATCGTATAAATATTTGGGCATTTATGTTGACAAGCAAAATAATTTTATGAAGGTACCACAGTTCAACCATGTTGGCTTGTTTCTTGGCAGTTTCTGTACCTGCAGACGAAGTGCCGTGGGTTTTTCTTTCTTTGGGGAATTCATGCCTTTATTTCCTCATATGTAGCTTACATGACCGGCAAGGAATATCCCTCATAGGCCTATATGTTTTTAGGCATTGTACCTGCCTCTGATTCCCAGGTCACATGGGAAGAATTAGAACAGGATGATGTCTCCTTGCTAAAACTTAGAAGCATTCACCTGTTTAACTTGTTGGAATAGGCTACACACATTGAAAATAACTTTTACTTAGAAATTTAAAATCAACCATAAACAAAGTGCAGCTTCCATTACTCACTTCTTGTAAGTAGACTTGACTGTAGTACTGTGAAAGTAACCGCTGATGTTTGTCTTGGACTGCTGACAGCGATGGATTCACTGCAGTGTTTACTTGTGAAGACACACTGACACTAAAAGTGACACCAAGTGGGAGAAATCAGAGCTTACAAAAATCCAATTTATCCTACTTGTAATCACCATTAGGAGGCGGGTGTGAACAGTTTTTTTTTTTTCCAGTCGGCACGTCGATAAATCCGATATTCCATGAACGCAGCATGGGCCCCCACATGTTGTTGTGGGATGTCACGTGAGTAAATCAACATGGCGGCGTTCATGGTGAATGGTAAGAACAAGAGATCACTATGAAACCAAACCCCTCAATTTTATCCCTGAAATGTCCTTAATTTAATTACATAAACATTAATTATCCATTAAAATAACAGCTTTAATAAAGTAAGGTTAGTATCATGGGTTTATAAGGGATTTATTCATCGGTTGATTCACAGAGACTCTAGTAATTAAGGGATTTTTTTTTTTTATACCTGTTTGTACAGGTTTACAGGTTATTGAGTGGAAAAGTGTCTCCCTGAATTCTACATTAAATTAGAAAGTAAGCAGTCAAACATTAAGGAGAAGTTTAAGGTGTTTTTTTTTATGGGATCTCCTCCATTAATAACTCCCTTAACTCTTTAAGGGGATTTTGCATGAATTAAGGGGTGAATTAATGTAAATGTAAGGGTATTTTAAGGGACTATGGTTCGTTGAGGAAGCAATATGTTTCAAGCTTTTAAACAGACTGTCAAGTTTCTGTTTGTGTATAACATACTTTACATGTTTGCCCTTTATACCTTTTCTCCTCTTCACATGCCTTTGTGAGAGATGTATAGCAGTGATTCTCAACCTTTTCCATATCAAGGACCCCTAACTTAGTCCACATTAGGGCCATGGACCCCCAAATTGATGAGATTTTGTCTCGCGGACCCAAATCTGCGAAAATGTTTGTTAGATATGATTTTGTCCAGAATCCCATGACAATCTGTATTGTAGGTAAAGAGGTAACAGTGAAACTATGATCAAAATAGTCTATATTTGTTCTACATTCTCTAATTGTGCTTCTTGTAAATGAGTTTAACAATTCATACATTTCCTGGGGACCCCCTGGAACTCCCTCAAGGACCCCTGTTGGTCCCCGGACCCCACGTTGAGAACCACTGATGTATAGCAGCTATTCCAAAGCTTTTTCTGCTCCAAAAGCAGCCAAACAAACGCGACTTTCATCCGGGCGGCCATGTTGTTCCCACCTCAACCACTTGAACGCGCTGATGGCTCGTGGCTTCCAAGTGGGAAGTTTCCCAGTTCCCAGAACGCAGCATGAGCGCGAGCCAGAGGCGTGGCTACGCGACGGTTAATTTAAAACCAGTAAACTAAACTCAACTAGATCTCTTTTCTGTTCCTGTGTGAAAATGTCTGAAGTCCAGCAGCGGAGAGCGTCGGTGAAGCAGCGACTAACTGCGGCTGTTGAAGAGATATTTGGGCTGTTTGAAAGAACGATAGCAGAGTACGAGGAGGAAGTTTCTCGTTCAAAAGAGCAGAACGACCGACAACGAAAGCTACTGGACGCTGTTTTAAATCCTGAAGTGCGGTTACACAGAGCAGGTTGGTGACATTTAAATGTTATTTTCACATTTCTCTCACGCATTTTATGTTGTAAGTAACTGCAAAGGTAGCATCATTGATCTCATTAAATGACCAATGTCTGGCAGGACGCTACTGGACGCTTTTGAGTCTACAAACACAAGCTTGTAGGCTGCTGGATGCAACTTTCTGGTCTTTCTTACACACTTGATGTGATTTCTTTGATGACTGAAAATGTAGCGTCACCGATCTCATTGATGTTACGATGGTAACAATCGTAGATTAGCATACAGTCAGGGTTTTCTTTATGTGTGTATGCGGGTATCAGCTTTTGGTCACTAAAGCAAAGTGAACGGTGTTGGTTTCAGCACATTTACATGTTACAGCTTCATACCGGTTCTAGTTTCAGCCTCATGTAAAGCCAAGCTGGGAAAACAAGATGAGGCAGCGGCCGGCTAGTGGGTGAGCGAGCTAACTTTGGGCTTGAACAGTGTGTGATGTGACTATCAGCACGAGCTGAGTGGTGACTGGAGGCTGGGGAAGGCAATATTCGGCACCGTTTTATACCAATATTACAAAATACCGTTTTGTAATATTGGTTGAAATTCTCTTAACATCCGGTCAGCTAACAATGAATCAAATGCTCCAACAGAAACTCCAGTCTGTGTCCCAGGCTGGAATCAGACACTCATCTCAGAGCGCTTGAATCTTAACAACCAATCAGGACAGCTCTCTGCAAGGAGGCGTCCCGCCCCCACCTGTCAATCACACACGCACAGTCAGTCTAGTCCAGCGGTTCTCAACGTGGGGTCCGGGGTCTCTTGATGGGGTTCTAGGTGGTCCCCAGCAAATTGATGAATTGTTAAACTTCAACATTATTTCATTTACAAGAAGTTAAACAAAGAATGTAGAAGAATTATTATTTCGATCATAGTTTCTCTGTTATCTCTCTACCTGCAATACAGTCATGGAATTGTTGACAAAATCATATCTGACAATGAAAATATTGTCAGATTTGGGACAAATTCTCATTAAATGGGGGTCCGTGGCCCTAATGTGGACTAAACTGGGTCTTTGATATGAAAAAGGTTGAGAATCACTGGTTTAGTTCTGCAAACTGCAGAGAAAACAAGGAGATGAGGTGAAACAGTCAGAATCCAAACTGAATACTGGGACTGGAATAAACTTGATGTGTAAGAAGCCAGTTATTTCCCCCAGACTGTTCAACAGCAAGGAGCCACGTTCAGCTCAGTCAGCCTGTTAGGAGCGGAGGCTTTGACACTGTGGGAGATAATCTGTGGGACAAATTGCCCGTAGAGCTGAACAATTAATAAAATTTAAAAAAAATTTTAAATCGAAATCTCCGTATGAACATCTGAAATTTCCAAATTGCAGAGGCTAAATTGCTTAAGAGAGAGGGAGGAGTCCGAAATGGATTCTGAGTTTTAGAGCTGCAGGTAATCTTTGGTACAATATTGGTGAAAACTATTGGCTTATCACCAAAAGGTGCATAACTTCCTTGCGGGGTGTCAAGACACGGAGGAGGTCTGTCTCCACTGAGCACATTTTCTAGTTATGAATTGCAATTGCAGTTTAAATTGAAATTGCAATATTCTGTCAAATAATCGCAATTCAATATTTTTTTTGTCAATATCTTTCAGCTCTAGTTGCTGGTGAATATTTCAGTAACAACTAGACTGAGCTAGCAGAGCTTTGTTTTGTGTTAAAGGTTTGGATTTTATCAGGTTTGCCAATTAACCTATTATTTTCCAAGTGATTCGACAGCCTCTGCACCACTACACAAAAAAAAAATCCCTTTTACATTAACGAGACAAATAGGCTGAAACTGATTTATAAGTGTAGAGTTTTTCTCTCTGGGAATTAAAACCCCCCCCTGCTCTGTGAGCTAGGGATGAACTGCTTTTCCATGCTAGCTTCATTAGCTTCCATAGATATCTCAGTACATCTGGTGTTCTGTATAGACTCGGTACGGGACACCACTAGGCCCCGGGGCTGAAGAAGCCCTTGCATGTCTTACTACATTTTGCACCTTGCCCCACTTTGGCGCGCTGACATCTATTTGATCATCTATTGCCCCGGTGGGTGGGATATCGCTCTACCCTCTCCCTGTCTGTATAAACCTTGTCTAAGTCTTCTAGCTCCTGCCGTGTTGCTTTCAAGCTGCCACTCTTGTCTTTACTAAGTAGGGCCTTAACAAATTGTATGGATCTTTATAAAATGCTCTCCTAGCTTGTTCTTTCTTTTTTCTGTTTTTCTGCTAAACAATCCCCTAGCGCTGTCTGAACGACATTGATGCCGTCTTTCTCGCTATCGCTGCCTCCTTTCTTGGATAAATCCATCAGTCTCCTGTTGTCACCTAACTAGAGTTAACTGGTCCTGAAACTACTGTCTTCCTTTTCTCAAATGCCAGACCATAAATCATTATAAGTAAATAGACTGTCTGTGTTCACATTACAACTATAACTATAAAAACATCCAAAAGGACAACTATAACTATATTCTTCTCAGAGCGATTTCTTTTTTTTTTTTTGGATGTGGAGACAACGATAAAACATTTTCAACCAATCAAAATAAAGTTCTACAAAGGAAGGAGGCGGAGAATTAGTTCGCTGCAGTGATGGAGCTGCTGAGGAACCGATGACAGAAGTCCAGAGGAACCCGGCACTGTCTGACTCTAAACGTGTTGAAGAGAAACGTGACAAACCGGTCGGGGTCAGAAGAACTCTTGGGATCACCGGACAGGCTGTTAACTGACCAGGGCCCTCATTTATCAACACTGCGTAGAAAAGGTTCGAAATTCTGTCTTTAATTTAGAATGTGCATAAGTACAAAAAAATCTGTATTTATCAAACGTGCGTATGCACAGCTGTAAGTAACCTGCCTTGATAAATACCACACTTCCTAAACCACCATCATGCTCGTGCACAGCCACTCATTAACATAAATTTACGGCCCCAATTGACCATATATGGTGACAACCTTCCCTTTAAATGCAGCAGGAAATGTCATTGATATCTTTTCTGTGCTGAGCACGGCTCAGACAAAGAACGCAGGAGGAAGAATTTACAGACGCAGACATTGAATTATTAAAAATTGGTAATTGAGGTTGTGGCACCACAAAGTACTTTCTGGAACACTCGATGGTAGATTGATAAACAAGCAAAAACATACAGTCTGTCAGCAGGTGTGAGCGGCGGTAAACAGTTTTATCAGCAGAGCAGTGGCAGGAAAAAAGAAAAGTTTTGACCTGAATCAAAATAATTATAGTCAACAAGAGGGACATTGCTGCAACAGGCGGAGGACAGACTGAGACCAGCCTGTCCGATGTGGACCGGACACTCCGGACACCGGATTGTGATAATTTTCATTTTAATATATTTCTCTAAGCCTGCAGGTCCTCCCTGAAGGAGAAGGTGGGGCAGAGGTCCAATAAAACAAAATCTACTGAGTCGCCCCTCATCGCTTTCAATTGAAAAGTTGGTGCACAACTCAACTCAATTACTGAAGCCTAAGGAATTTTATATTAATAATTATGAAAATGCCTATTCATTTGATTGTCTGTTCCTGTCGTTCTTGGTGGTCTTTTCAACCGCTTGGTGCTGCGTAAGCAGATCAGAGCTGTGCTTAAATTTGCGCACGTTCTCAAGCATGAGTACAAATTGATAAATCCGACTCTTTGCATGGTTTACACACATATTTGTACTACTTGATAAATGAGGGCCCTGGAAGCTAGTTAACTCGCTAACTGCTGTATTTGCTAGTGTGGAGGAATAAAATAGACCTATAACCTTTTTGTAACAAATGATTCATTAAAGTAATAGTCAAAACAAATCATTAGTAGTAATCACACCATTTTATTATATACAATGCATGTACATCTAATCAAGGTAGAACTAGCTAAAAGACTAATTACTGTGAAAGCAATCTTCAGCTCAGGGACTCAAACAGCAAACTAATGTCTCTGTGTTAATCATAAAAATATGGACAATTTGTTAGATATAGTCCAGACCTTGGCTATCTAGGAAATTTGTGTGACTGGACCTGCTAGAATTGTATTTGAATACCCCTGCTGTATGGAGGCAATGCACTGTAGGGAAGCTTGTTAACACTGTTATAGCTGAAGGTGAATTGTATCTCATTTGTCCAATTTCCTAATTTGAGAGTAAAAGAGAGACATTGTAAATTAATGTGAAATAGCTGACCATTATTATATGTAAAACACCATTTTCTATATCTTTGTAAATAGTCAATGTAGCATTTTTTTCTCCCTCCCATTAGATGTTCCACAGTTGCTGGTCAGTGAAGAAGAGGTTCCCCCTGAGCAGCAGGACTGGAGCCCCAGTCTGGACCAGGAGGACCCAGAGCCCCCACACATTAAAGAGGAACAGGAGGAACTCTGGACCAGTCAGGAGGGAGAGCGGCTTCAAGGGCCGGAGGAGGCCGATATCACCGAGTTCCCGTTCACTCCTGTCCCTGTGAAGAGTGAAGATGATGAAGAGAAACCTCAGTCCTCACAGCTTCATCAAAGCCAAACTGAGGAGAACAGAGAGGCAGAGCCTCTAGCCAGCAGCTCAACTGAACAGATGAAAACAGAAGCTGATGGAGAGGACTGTGGAGTATCACAACCAGCCAGGAACTTAGATCCAGCTAGTCATTTACAACCAACTAGTGATGGCAAGACTTCAGACTCTTCTGAACCTAAGACTGAAGACAGAGATGATGATTGGAAGGAGACTAGAGAACCTCAGTCAGGTTTAGACTCAGTGGAAAACAGTGAAGTCCTTGTACGTGAGAGGAGATCTCAGACCAGGGAGAAACGCTGTAGTTGTTCAGTTTGTGGTAAAAGCTTTGTTTATCAAGCAGACTTCAAGAGACACATGAGAATCCACACAGGGGAGAAACCATTTAGTTGCTCAGTTTGTGGTAAAATGTTCGCCCGGAATGAAGCATTAAGGGCACACATGCTAATTCACACAGGGGAAAAACCTTTCCCCTGTTCATTTTGTAAAAAAGTTTTTGCTTACAGGGCAGCACTGGTTAAACACACGAAAGTCCACACAGGAGAGAAACCATTTAGTTGCTCCGTTTGTGGTAAAAGCTTTCTTTATAAAGCTCTTCTGAATATACACATGAGAATCCACACAGGGGAGAAACCATTTTGTTGCTCAGTTTGTGGTAAAATATTCAGGACGAGTGGAATACTAAGGTCACATATGAGAACTCATACAGGGGAAAAACCTTTCAGCTGTTCGATTTGTAAAAAACATTTTAGCCAGGGAGGAATATTGTTTAGACACATGAGAGTCCATACTGGAGAGAACCCATTTAGTTCTCAGACCAGGGAGAAATGCTGTAGTTGCTCAATCTGTAGTAAAAGTTTTTTTAATGCAGGAGACTTGAAGAGGCACATGAGACACCACACAGGAGAGAAACCATTTACTTGCTCAATCTGTAGTAAAGCTTTTCGTAGTGCATCAGACTTGAAGAGACACATGAGAATGCACACAGGGGAGAAACCATTTAGTTGCTCAGTTTGTGGTAAAGTATTCAGCCGGAATGAAGCATTAGGTTTTCACATGAGAATTCATACAGGGGAGAAACCTTACAGCTGTTCAGTTTGTAATGACCGATTTACTCGGAGAGCGATATTGCTTCAACACATGCGCAGGCATACTAGGGAGAAATCCTTTCGTTGCTCAACATGTGGGAAAAGTTTTAGCGAAAAAGTTTATTTGAAGGGACACATGTCAGTCCACACAGGAGAGAAACCCTACGGCTGCAGTGTTTGCGGGAGACGCTTTCGGCGGCATTCACATGTCGCAAACCACAATTGTGCCGATGAAGGCAGCAGCCGAGTAATTGTTCAGCAGTAACAGAACAATGATGCTGCATTCAATTGCACTCGGAAATCTGAGAAAAACGATTTCCGACACGGAAAAGTGCAACAGAGCGATTGTTCAAGTCTAAGTTCCCAGTCGGAAATTCAGGCAAGATCCATTCCGCCCGAGTTCTCCGATATAAACGCAGCTGACGTCACAGCAGTACGGTGTCGCATCAATTTGTACTAGTAAAACTTTATTCTACATTATGTAGTTTTTGTGTTCTGAAAATGTGTTGGAAAAACTTTGTAGTTTCCATTTGTAACGTGATTCCGTTGACTTGTGCTTCGTTACTGGATAGAAGTCTTTGTTGTATGAACTAGCCTGCCGGTTAAAAGATGAGAGATTTAGAAAAGTGGAGGCTGTTCAGGATGGTTGGAAGATGGAGGTCATCAGATCACATGAAAAACTGTCAGAATTACAGAATCTGACATCAAGACTTTCACTGATAGGAGAAAGTTCTGACTCAACAAATTAAATGGCAAATCTGTCTGTTTGCTGGACTTCAGTATCTTTCAGAAGATTCTTCAGGAGTTAGTCGGCTCTGCTCTGTCGTGTCTGTTGACAAAGATAAAGGAAAATATAAACTTTTACCTGATTATAAACTGAAGAGTCTATTGCAGTGAAACAAAGTAGAACTCAAGTTGCTCCTTAGTAGCGCACAGTTAATTACAATCAGTAATGGAGAATTGATTTTATACTTAGATGGAATTCCTGTCATGTTTAATTCAGTGTGCTCATATTCATTGTGAATTTAAACTGTAATTGGACTGGTACTTGTTGAGTTATAGAGTTGTTAGTGTTCTTCCCAAACACTTTTATTGTTTTCTTGTTCTTTCTTTAAATCAGGCTGAATAATTGTATATTAAGCCAGTGGTCACATGACAGCTGAATAACTGTTCTACCATACGGAGCACAAAAACACAAGCCTTTTCTTTTTACTTTACTTTTTTTTTTAAACTTTTGTACTTGGTCTGGTTTCACTTGTTTTAAATGTTAAATTCGCTGAGCCTCATTTCCAGTCAGTTTATTCATTTAACATTAATCGTTTCAAATTGACCTATATTAAATGTTTAAACTATCACATTATACATTTAGGTGAAGTTTGAAAAGGCCTGTACAAATAAAGGTTATGATGGTGCTGATGATAATTATTGTTATTGTTATCAAATTGATGTATATGGTCTGCCTGTTCACACAACAGAAATCAGTGATGAGAGTAAATTCTTGGTACAACAGAGAGAACGTTCCTCACTGTGTTGTTACTGTTGACAGAAACAGACGCGTTGACGTCACTGTGTTCTGCATCAACATGTAAATTTGTCTTCTCTCTCTCTACCTGCCGTGAAATACACTGTTAGCTACGTTTGTATCAGGCTTTATAAGAGACTCCTAAGTCGTCTCTTACAAAATAAAAATTCTGCCTATCACACTTGATCCCGGGACTGTTTCCTTCTTTAGACACTGAATCAGAAGTGAACAGGGAAAACTTGTTATTTCACATGGAATGAATTACAGAGCACCGGAGGCTAAAATCTCTTCTCACAGTTTCTATCAGTTATTGGATCAAATATGCTTGATGTGTGTGCTTGATTTCAGTAATGGTGCCACTGTATCATTGTTGCACCATTGCTGTTTTACATGCTATTTTTTATTTTATTGTTTATTTTTACAGCAACAATGCACAATTTAAAAAGAAATTGCACCAGAGTTGCATTTGCATCTGTTGTCCCTGATGTATTTGCTTGTAATCAATCTCATTGTTAGGTAGAATAATTATGATCATTCATATCCTGCTGTTACAGACAGCTGGTTAAGTATAACACTCTACAGGCACATGGGCAATATGCAGAAGTTATGACACTTTGATTCAGTTTTAAATTTTTATCAAATCACAGAGCTTGTTGTGTTTGTTGTGTTCTTTTATTTTTCTATTTTACTTGATTTGATTCTTTTAATGCAATATATGAATTTTATCTTTTTCACTTTGTCTCGATGCTTTTAATGTTTTATATAAAGCACTTTGAATTGCCTTGTTGCTGAAATGTGCTATATAAATAAACTTCCCTTGCCTTGCCTAACTAATCACACTGTTCTGGTCAAATTCATGTAGTTGATTATTCATGACAGATTTTGTACTTGCAGTGAGAAAATGAACAAACGCTTTGTTTAGTAAAAGATGTGTATGAGCAGTATTCAGATCTGGCTGCATCCCGAACCACAACACTGACTAGAAGGGTTTGGGTTTCCTCCTGAATGATGGACTATCATGATGTGTCTCTAGTTTATTGTTCTGTTACTGCTGAACAGTTCAGCTCAACCAGCAGCTCTGCAGCTTCACCTGCTGCTGCTCTCACCACAACACTTATGCTTTTTGACATGTGAATGCTGGCGGAAACTTCTCCCACAAACACTACAACTGTAGGGTTTCTCTCCAGTATGGACTTTCATATGCAAAACCAGTTTTCCTCTGTGGGTAAATTGTTTTTTACAAACTGAACAGCTGAAAGGTTTTTCTCCTGTATGAATTCTTATGTGTGTCCTTAATGTTCCACTCCGGCTGAATATTTTACCACAAACTGAGCAACTAAATGGTTTCTCCCCTGTGTGGATTCTCATGCGTCTCTTCAAGTCTCCTTTATGACCAAAACTTTGACCACAGTCTGAGCAACTAAATGGTTTCTCCCCAGTATAAGATCTCTTATGACTTATAAGGACTTCATTGTGTTTCACTGAGTCTAAACCTGACTGAGGTTCTCTAGTCTCCTTCCTTTTTGTCTCAGTGTGCTCATAACAGAACATTAACAGCAGGGACCACAAGCATAATATAACATGAAAACATGAACAAGCGCATAAGGCACATGATAAAATACATGACAAAAACCGCGCCCCACCCCACCGGCCACCAGCCATACGGCTTCTAAAACATACATCGTTAAAAAAATGTGTTACAGGTACATCTGCTGTTTATTTATCTCATCTCATACCCATGTTGGTCAGAATACACAGGCGAGACTAAAAGACCTGTGAAAACACGGATTATAGAACATGAGAACACAAAAGTGCCATTCGCAGAAACAATGTCAAATCACCTACAGCCAAACATTTCCATGATGCCGGTCATTCTGTCTCAAACCTCCTACTGTGTCACAGAGCAGATCAGCAAGACAGGTAGGGGTGGGAATATAGAACAGAGGTTACTTGGGGGCACAACGCAAATGGTAATGATAATTGTCTGTATTCATGCAATTGTATAGACCTCCTATGGCCTCAGCTGCCTTATTGACTAATTGTTTGCACTCCCCATTTGCCACAAGTCTCTTTGATTGGCTCACACTGAATTTGAGTCTATAAATAAGTCTTTGTGAAGTGAGTCTTTGTACGGTGCTGAGGAAACTTTCACCTTTTGTCTGTTCTCTGCACATTTGACACATTTTAGTTGGGCATAATGTAAACAAATGTTTTGTTTTGTTTTGTTTTTTATTTTTACATGTGAGCAGCTTCTTGTGTTTTTTGTCATAATGTACAGGATACATTCTTCAAACCATAACATTTTTTAGACAATTTTTTGGGGCATTTTTACCTTTATGAGACACTTCAAGGTAGAGAGACAGGAAAGACTGGCAGAGAGAAGGGGAAGACATGTGACAAAGGTCCTGGGACAGATTGGAACCCAGCAGGACGACACGTTTACATGGTGCTGAGCCACCAGGACACCCCTTCTTCAACACATTCTATATAAAACATTTTCAAATAACATTTTCCAATTTGTGTCAGATCTCATTTTGTGATAGATTTCAATTAGTATTTGCTTTTTATCATTAATTTATACGACAGAATTGTGTATCACAATAGCTTGTTCGCTGTGTATCAGGATATGATTCTACTGAAAGCCAATAAATAACAATGAATTACTGCCCAGCCTGATATTAAGGAGCCTGTAACAGTGAAATAAAACTCACATGGGAATGTTGAACCTGAATTTGAGCCAAAGAGCAGCAACAGTAATTCTCTCTCACACATTAGCCAACATTAACACAAGATGTGTATGAGCAGTATTCAGATCTGGCTGCATCCCGAACCACAACACTGACTAGAAGGGTTTGGGTTTCCTCCTGAATGATGGACTATCATGATGTGTCTCTAGTTTATTGTTCTGTTACTGCTGAACAGTTCAGCTCAACCAGCAGCTTCACCTGCTGCTGCTCTCACCACAACACTTATGGTTTCTGACATGTGAGTTGACGAGAATTTCTCCCACAAACACTGCAACTGTAGAGTTTCTCCCCAGTACGGGCTCTCATATGCAAAACCAGTTCTCCTCTGTGGGTGAACTTTTTTTTACTGAGCAACTAAACAGTTTCTCCCCTGTATGAATTCTCATGTGTCGACTTAATGCTCCACTCTGGCTGAATATTTTACCACAAACTGAGCAACTAAATGGTTTCTCTCCTGTGTGGACTCTCATGTGTGTCTTCAAGTCTCTTTTATCACCAAAACTTTTAGCACAGTCTGAGCAACTAAATGGTTTCTCACCAGTGTGGATGCTCATGTGTCTCTTCAAGTCTCTTTTATCAGCAAAACTTTTAGCACAGTCTGAGCAACTAAATGGTTTCTCACCAGTGTGTATTATCATGTGTGTGCTCAACTGTCCTCTAAGACGAAAACTTTCAGCACAGGCTGAGCAACTAAATGGTTTCTCCCCTGTATGGATTCTCATGTGTGTCCTCAACTCTCCTTTATGACAAAAACGTTTAGCACAGTCTGAGCAACTAAATGGTTTCTCCCCTGTGTGGATTCTCATGTGTCTCTTCAAGTATCCTTTATCACCAAAACTTTTAGCACAGTCTGAGCAACTAAATGGTTTCTCCCCTGTGTGGACTCTCATGTGTCTCTTCAAGTCTCCTTTATCACGAAAACCTTTAGCACAGTCTGAGCAACTAATTGGTTTCTCACCAGTGTGGATTCTCATGTGTGTCGTCAAGTTTCCTTTATGACAAAAACTTTTAGCACAGTCTGAGCAACTAAATGGTTTCTCTCCTGTGTGGATTCTCATGTGTCTCTTCAAGTATCCTTTATCACCAAAACTTTTACCACAATCTGAGCAACTAAAGACTTTCTCCGCAGTATAAGATCTCTTATGACTTATAAGGACTTCATTGTGTTTCACTGAGTCTAAACCTGACTGAGGTTCCCTAGTCTCCTTCCAATCACCATCACTGTCTTCAGTCTCAGGTTCAGAAGAGTCTGAAGTCTTGCCATCACTAGTTGGTTGTAAATGACTAGCTGGATCTAAGTTCCTGGCTGGTTCTGATACTCCACAGTCCTCTCCATCAGCTTCTGTTTTCATCTGTTCAGTTGAGCTGCTGGCTAGAGGCTCTGCCTCTCTGTTCTCCTCAGTTTGGCTTTGATGAAGCTGTGAGGACTGAGGTTTCTCTTCATCATCTTCACTCTTCACAGGGACAGGAGTGAACGGGAACTCGGTGATATCGGCCTCCTCCGGCCCTTGAAGCTGCTCTCCCTCCTGACTGGTCCAGAGTTCCTCCTGTTCCTCTTTAATGTGTGGGGGCTCTGGGTCCTCCTGGTCCAGACTGGGGCTCCAGTCCTGCTGCTCAGGGGGAACCTCTTCTTCACTGACCAGCAGCTGCTGGACGTCTGGAGGCAAGGCTGAAATACACACATACACACATTAAGGAAGAGCGTCACTATAAGTTAACCTAAGCTTGTTACCATTACTTCATAATGTTAATGAGATCAATGATGCTAGCATTGCAGTTACTCACAACAGAAATATGATAAAATTTGCTACTTTTTCAATATGAGCTTTGCATCTAGCCAGACCCCAAAAAATGTGAATGTTTTAACTTTGTCCAATGTGACAAACCAACCAATTAAACCAAAAATCCTGTACTTTGTCTTAGAGGATGAGATTTTAACCTCCATCTTGAAGCCGCTTCTCAACCCAGCAGGGGTTGTAGCCAGTTCAGTGGTCTGTCCTCGGACCATGGTCGCTAACCCAGACCGCTGGTTACTACCACAGGCTGGTCGTCGGGGTTGCGCAATAAATATAATGTTATTTATGATAGTGTTGGGGAAATTATTCCGAAAAATACCACCACACTCTCTCCGATGCGTATGTACGCCTACTCGTATTCAATAAAATTTTGTCACTTTATGACTTTTGTAAACACTCTAAGCTCTGAAGCAAAAATTTTTGAATACGAGTAGGCGTACATACGCATCGGAGCTAAGAGTGTGCGGCGGTATTTTTCTGAATAATTTTCCCAAGACTATCATTTACGGTTCATTGTAATAACTTTGAGTCAGTTATTAGTGTGTGAATCACTGTTTATGGTACTTGATATTTTCTTAGAAATCAAACTGTTTATTGGCCAAAATGTAGCTGTTTAATTTGATTATCTGGATATTTGTTTGTTGAAATGTTGTTTGTTTAAAAAATATTTACTGCAATATGATTTTCTTTAAACTCCAAGAACAATAGCAACAACATTCAATCTTTAATAAACAATCAACAGAACTGTGATGACAGATGCCTGTGATTTTGTGGCTCTAGAGCTGAACTGTTCTGTCCAACACTTTGTTTTTTTTTTTGTTTTTTTCCAGTGGGCGATAATTATATCGTCATGGGATACCTTCGTTAGGTATCCCATACCTGACGAAACTTTGTGTCATTTAATAAATTCTTGTTAAGTGAAGATAGTGTGCGGGAGTCTACTGATTTTACTGATTTTACTATTTATTTTCTCTGTGTTAGATCCACACACATCTTTGAAAGTTTGGATCATCAAGAGTGGTTGCCCTTAATACTGTTTTGGCTGGCATTTGATGGAATAAATCTTTCAGTGATTGGACATGAATGAGTTCTGATGTACAGGTATAAGGGTGCTCCGATCGATCGGCCACCGATCGTTATCGGCCGATATTCGTTCTAAATAGTTTGATCGGTGGTCTCTATAAAGGCCGATCAGAAGCGCCGATCAGATGACGCAAAACACGTGAGACAATTTCTCTACGCGCCGCTAAAATGGCTTCACCGGTCTGGCAGTTCTACCAGGTGTCTGAAAAAGACAATAAATTTGCAAAAATGTTAGGGAGAGACGAGTTGGGAAGAGATCCAAACAGAAGTAGTCTCTTTGTGCGGTCTGTCTCTCGCTCTCTGTCTCTCTCTCTCTTGCTCGCTCACTCTCTCTCTCACCGGACCGGACCCGTCTGTTCGCCTTCCATTGCACATGCGGGCGTGAGGGATATTTTTTTTTCCATGCCAAGAAGACGACCGGCTGAATTCCCAAAAAGAAGAACTAAGGGTTATTAACGTTATTCGGAATACAGCTGGGTTTCCGAGACTAGCAGGTTAGCTGTATACAGGCTACTGTAGGTGCTAGTCAGTATCCACTGAGTGACTGAAAATGTTAATATTTACTTTTTAACTCTGACTGAATGTTTGCTCCCTCAATCCAGATTAATATTGAAAAATATTTTGTTATGTTGCAGTTTTTATAGTCTCTAAAGTTGGAGTAAATTGATAAAGGCCCTGTGTTTTCCGTCTATTGGAATTGATTTTTGTTGCCTCAGTAGGCCTATATATAATTTATTGTTCTAACTTGGTGTGTTGTGCACATTTAGCTTTTATTCTAATTTTTATTTTATAAAATTGTATTTATTTTATTCCACAGGAAAGCTATATTTGTTAAGATCTAAGCTGCTGCCAATAACCAAGCGTAGGCTGCTGTGGTTTAAGTTGTGTCTCTAAGAGAGAGAGTGGAATATGTTGCACATGTTGCTGCCAATAAACAGTTGTCAATTCATGATACTTTCTCATCTCTTAATTTTAATACTTAATATACAATGTTGTTAAGAATAGTTAAATAAATAAATAATGCTACACGGTGAATAGGAGGCTTCAAATAGACCCCGTGATCGGTATCGGCCCCAAAAATCCTGATCGGAGCACCCTTATACAGGTATATAGTACAGATATAGTTGTGGTTGCACTTTCTGCCTATTTGCTTTGGCTCTACCTCTTGATTATCAAAATGTCTCAGGAATCTGACACTGAGGCGTTACAGACAATAATTATTGGTGATAAATGATATTGTCTCTGTCCTGAAGGGAAACAGTGTGCAGCACTTTTTACTGACCAATCTAAAGCATTCGACACTGTTGATCATTCCTTGTTTTTTGTAACGGTTGTGTGATTTTGGCTTTGACCCTAATGCATGTAACACGTTTACCTATTTGTTATGGTCTTGATTTATCAAAACGTCTCAAGAATCTGACACTGAAGCATTACAGACAATATAACAGAGTATCAAAATCCTTAATTATGATGAATAGTTCAATAAAATTGAATAAAAATGAATATTTATCAAGTGCACATTTATAAAAGCTATGTTTTTAAAAGAGACTTCAATGACTTCTGCTGGTTTAATGTGTAAAGGTAGACGATTGCAAAATTTGGGGGCCCTGATAGTGAAAGCTGTATTACCTTTGGGGCAGAAAGGGAAAAGGCCTCTGGTAGAAACACACCGGGAGGCAGAGAGGACCAAGACCTCGTAACACAACATTTAAATGTCACCAACCTGCTCTGTGTAACCGCACTTCAGGATTTAAAACAGCGTCCAGTAGCTTTCGTTGTCGGTCGTTCTGCTCTTTTGAACGAGAAACTTCCTCCTCGTACTCTGCTATCGTTCTTTCAAACAGCCCAAATATCTCTTCAACAGCCGCAGTTAGTCGCTGCTTCACCGACGCTCTCAGCTTCTGGACTTTAGACATTATACAATAACGCTGCTTACTGAGTCAAAACACAACCTGGTCGATATCAAACGGTCTCTTTAGCTAGCTAGCGTTGTGTTGCTAAGCTCCGTCCCTGTCTGTCTGTTAGCAGCTAGCTAGCTATGCTAACTTAAAAAGCTTTGTAGGCTACCGGGAGAAGAGTCTGAGGTAAAACCTTAAGAAAGAAGAGCGAAGGGCGCGAGCTCCATTCAGATAGAGTTATCCATACACACACAGTCTTCTGCTGCTTCATTAAACATGGAAACTACACTTTAGAAAGGAAAACAACGGAAAGTAATCCTCCGCTCACGAAAGTTTACAGACACCGGCCGCCATCTTGTGCGGCGTCACGTTTCTTCTTCTTCTTCTTCTTCTTCTTCTTATAGAAGTTGCGGCAGTTTAGATGCAGCTAGGCATAGCACCGCCCTCCACAGGATGATTTAAACTCCAATATCATCAGTCTTGATTATACAGGCCGGCATGTAGAAAAAAGCTTCTATTGTAATTATTGTAATGTCTGGTAATTCAGCATGAGGAAAAATGATCCTCTCGATCTCTTCTGCAGAATAGGAGTACTTTAGTATCTGTAATGCCTTGAATCTCAGCAAAAGTAGCCATGATAAACCACTCAAAGCTCAGGGAATGGGGGCAGCAAACATGCACTAAAATCCACAAGTCCAGTAGGGGTGTTTGGGATCTTAACACAAAGGCACAAAAAGGGAAAACATTTATTTACATAATGCCCAACTAAAAAGTGTCAAAAGTGCAGCGAACAGACTAAAGGTGGGAGAAGGTTTCTCTGGGAGAATGGATAGGGAAACAGTTCTGTCTTTGAGTAGGATGAACAGTCTGGTCTGTAAACCTGGGCTTGGCCCTCATGAACAAAGAATGTGACGATCAGGAAATTCATTCCCAATTTGCAGACACTGCTTTCTCTGTCAAACTAGAAGCGGATCCTACTAGGACACCCAAACAAGAGATGGACTCTTCTCTTACATTTCAGTCAGAATTTAAGTTTTAACAAAAGATCATCCTACTGTACCTGTAGTGTTTGCCTTACCTAAAGTACACATCTCTAGGTTGCCCAATTGTTGCCTCTAATGAAAGTCTATTGGAACCTCCATCTATCTTGACAGGTGCCTGCACCCCCTTGTGGTACAACTACACTCTTATTATTTACCTACAGTCTCATGGTGTATCCATGGGTTCTAGCTTTGGCCCTGATTTTGCCAACTGTTTATGGGCTATTGGGAATATAAGTTCCTCCTTAAACATAAAACCTTTCTCCAGTCATATTCTCATGTGCAAAAGATATATTGATGATTGTTTCCTTCTGTGGCGGGCTCCATTGGAGAAATTAGATGAAATCACTTTATACTTCAACATGAACCCCACAATAAGGTTTAATGTTGAACACAGTGATCATGAGATTCCCTTTTTGGACACTAGGGTCTGCTTTCAGGACAGTCTGATCACCACCACCCTTTACACTAAACCCACTGATAAAAACAGCATTCTACATACTGCTAGATTTCATCCTACCTCCTTAAAGACGGGTCTGCCCTATTCTCAATTCTTGAGATTAAATTGTATGTGTGCTACCAGTGAAGATTGTGAAATACAGGCCCAGAAAATGTACTTAAACTTTAGGCAGAGAGTATATCCTACAACATGGCTTGACAAAGCCCCTAAAAAGGTCTGTGAGATGGATGTGAATCCGTCCACAAACCAAAGATCTGAGAGAAAATATTCATGTGTGTCACTACTTATTCTCCCCTTAATGGTGAGATCAGGGACATCATTGAGAAACACTGGGATGTGTTGTGTTTGGATCCAATCTGTACAAAACCTTTGTCTGACGGTCCTCTCTTCTCCTATTACAGGTCTAGAGATGTAAGAGATTTCCTTGTACATGCAGACAGCTTGATCCCCTCTGTATTTATCCAGAGACGTTTGGACAGCCTGACCAGATTCTTCCCCTGCCGCAACTGTACGGCTTGTGAGAAGAAAAACACTTTCAAGATTCACGATTCAATACTTTATTGCCATACAACCTTAGTTGTAAGGAATTTGTCTCGGTGTGCTCACAACAGAACATTAACAGCAGGGACCACAAGCATAATATAACATGAAAACATGAACAAGCGCATAAGGCACATGATAAAATACATGACAAAAACCGCGCCCCACCCCACCGGCCACCAGCCATACGGCTTCTAAAACATACATCGTTAAAAAAATGTGTTACAGGTACATCTGCTGTTTATTTATCTCATCTCATACCCATATGGGTTAGAATACATAGGCGAGACTAAAAGACCTGTGAAAACACGGATTATAGAACATGAGAACACAAAAGTGCCATTCGCAGAAACAATGTCAAATCACCTACAGCCAAACATTTCCATGATGCCGGTCATTCTGTCTCAAACCTCCTACTGTGTCACAGAGCAGATCAGCAAGACAGGTAGGGGTGGGAATATAGAACAGAGGTTACTTGGGGGCACAACGCAAATGGTAATGATAATTGTCTGTATTCATGCAATTGTATAGACCTCCTATGGCCTCAGCTGCCTTACTGACTAATTGTTTGCACTCCCCATTTGCCACAAGTCTCTTTGATTGGCTCACACTGAATTTGAGTCTATAAATAAGTCTTTGTGAAGTGAGTCTTTGTACGGTGCTGAGGAAACTTTCACCTTTTGTCTGTTCACGGCACATTTGACACATTTTAGTTGGGCACAATGTAAACAAATGTTTTTTTTTTTAATTTTTTTTATTTTTACATGTGAGCAGCTTCTTGTGTTTTTTTGTCATAATGTACAGGATACATTCTTCAAACCATTACATTTTTTAGACAATTTTTTGGGGCATTTTTACCTTTATTAGACAGTTCAAAGTTGAGAGACAGGAAAGACTGGCAGAGAGAAGGGGAAGACATGTGACAAAGGTCCTGGGACAGATTGGAACCCAGCAGGACGACACGTTTACATGGTGCTGAGCCACCAGGACGCCCCTTCTTCAATACATTCAATATAAAACATTTTCAAATAACATTTTCCAATTTGTGTCAGATCTCATTTTGTGATAGATTTCAATTAGTATTTGCTTTTTATCATTAATTTATACGACAGAATTGTGTATCACAATAGCTTGTTCGCTGTGTATCAGGATATGATTCTACTGAAAGCCAATAAATAACACTGAATTACTGCCCAGCCTGATATTAAGGAGCCTGTAACAGTGAAATAAAACTCACATGGGAATGTTGAACCTGAATTTGAGCCAAAGAGCAGCAACAGTAATTCTCTCTCTCACATTAGCCAACATTAACACAAGATGTGTATGAGCAGTATTCAGATCTGGCTGCATCCCGAACCACAACACTGACTAGAAGGGTTTGGGTTTCCTCCTGAATGATGGACTATCATGATGTGTCTCTAGTTTATTGTTCTGTTACTGCTGAACAGTTCAGCTCAACCAGCAGCTTCACCTGCTGCTGCTCTCACCACAACACTTATGGTTTCTGACATGTGAGTTGACGAGAATTTCTCCCCCAAACACTGCAACTGTAGGGTTTCTCCCCAGTACGGGCTCTCATATGCAAAACCAGTTCTCCTCTGTGGGTGAACTGTTTTTTACTGAGCAACTAAATGGTTTCTCCCCTGTATGAATTCTAATGTGTCGACTTAATGCTCCACTCTGGCTGAATATTTTACCACAAACTGAGCAACTAAATGGTTTCTCTCCTGTGTGGACTCTCATGTGTGTCTTCAAGTCTCTTTTATCACCAAAACTTTTAGCACAGTCTGAGCAACTAAATGGTTTCTCACCAGTGTGGACGCTCATGTGTCTCTTCAAGTCTCTTTTATCACCAAAACGTTTAGCACAGTCTGAGCAACTAAATGGTTTCTCACCAGTGTGTATTATCATGTGTGTCTTCAACTGTCCTTTAAGACGAAAACTTTTAGCACAGGCTGAGCAACTAAATGGTTTCTCACCAGTGTGGACTCTCATGTGTCTCTTCAAGTCTCCTTTATCACGAAAACCTTTAGCACAGGCTGAGCAACTAAATGGTTTCTCACCAGTGTGGACTCTCATGTGTCTCTTCAAGTCTCCTTTATCACGAAAACCTTTAGCACAGTCTGAGCAACTAATTGGTTTCTCACCAGTGTGGATTCTCATGTGTGTCTTCAACTGTCCTTTATGACAAAAACTTTTAGCACAGTCTGAGCAACTAAATGGTTTCTCACCAATGTGGACTCTCATGTGTCTCTGCAGACTTCCCTTGTGGTCAAATCTTTTACCACAATCTGAGCAACTAAAGACTTTCTCCGCAGTATAAGATCTCTTATGACTTACACAGACTTCATTGTGTTTCACTGAGTCTAAACCTGACTGAGGTTCTCTAGTCTCCTTCCATTCATCATCACTGTCTTCAGTCTCAGGTTCAGAAGAGTCTGAAGTCTTGCCATCACTAGTTGGTTGTAAATGACTAGCTGGATCCAAGTTCCTGGCTGGTTCTGATACTCCACAGTCCTCTCCATCAGCTTCTGTTTTCATCTGTTCAGTTGAGCTGCTGGCTAGAGGCTCTGCCTCTCTGTTCTCCTCAGTTTGGCTTTGATGAAGCTGTGAGGACTGAGGTTTCTCTTCATCATCTTCACTCTTCACAGGGACAGGAGTGAAAGGGAACTCTGTGATATCGGCCTCCTCCGGCCCTTGAAGCTGCTCTCCCTCCTGACTGGTCCAGAGTTCCTCCTGTTCCTCTTTAATGTGTGGGGGCTCTGGGTCCTCCTGGTCCAGACTGGGGCTCCACTCCTGCTGTTCAGGGGGAACCTCTTCTTTACAGACCAACAGCTGCTGGACGTCTGGAGGGAAGACTGAAATACACACATACACACAGAGTGAGCATAAATCAAATAATCTCATTCCAATAAAACCAATTTAAGAAGAAGGTTTCCACTGCATTGGTCAATAACTCCACCATTTATTTGACCGATTCCCTAGTTACTTTAAAACAAAGCAAAGTCTAAGAAGCCTGCATACTAAATTTTGTGTCATTCTGACTTGTTCATAAGAGCACCCAAGGAATTATGGGAAATAGAGTCTTTGTTATAATATAGCAACAACTTCAAAGGGCTGTAATTTGCTCAAATGTCAACATATTATTATGTGTTTTGACAGGTCGTTTTATTATGATGTTTCTGACCACTCTTACATGTTTCAAGCTGATTGATTACTGTGGCATGATTTTACAATCATTTGAACTTTTTGTGCCAAAGTTGAAAAATCCAATGGTCAATAACTCTGCCATTTTTGACAGATTGCTTAGCTACTTTCAAACAAAGTAAATGCAGGTCCAATGAGCCTGCATACCAAATTTGACGTCATTCTGATTTACGGTTCATGCGAAGAAGATTTTTCAAGATTTTTCAAAAAATCAAAAATGTCGGAACTTATGGGTCCCATCGGCAAAATTGTTCACCATGATCAGATACATATGAATACCAAGTTTCAGAACTCTACGACTAACGGGACGGCGGGTATGAGCCTTAGACTTTGGGAGCTTATTATAGCGCCCCCTATGGGCTAATCGGTGCCATTATTTGTATCCCAGCAGCGGTTAACCGGGACTGTCTATATGCCAAAATGGACAAAAGGTTATCAATGTATGGCCGAGTTATTGGCTAAAATACAGGGGGGGGGAAATACAAATAAAATAATAATAATAATAATAATAATAGGAATTCCACAAATTACAATAGGTATCCCTGCTTCGCAGTGGAAACCTACATATACAAACCTATCCAATAAAAGTCCCACAGCAGACTAGGTGACTTAAAACAGCATCATGTCAGCTAGAGTTAACAAGAATAACTCCAGAAGTAATGTGAGTTCCCCTTCACCAGCGTAAAGCTTGTCATTTTTGGAAAAGCATTGGGGTGGACAGAACAGTGACGTTTCCCTTTAGAGGAACCAACAAAGTTTACTACTTTCATTTACTACAGCTTCATCTTCAACATATTCCTTATTTTCACTTTAATAGTTACCCAAAAAACCTTGCAACATATTTTCGTCGATAGGGTTTTATTTAGAAAGCTGTGACCGGAAGTCATCCCTTCTTAATGTGGCTAGTTTGACGCTGCTCCTAGCTACGGTCCGGACTGACTAACCTGCTCTGTGCAGCTTCACTTCGGGTTTCAACACGACATCGAGCAGCTTCCTCTGGCGGCGGATCTCCTGCTCTGACCGGTGAACTTTGTCTTCGTACTCCGCCACGGTTTTCTCAAACAGCCCGAAAATCTCCTCCGCAGCCGCCGTTAGCCGCTCGGTGAGCAGCGCTCTCAGCTCCGGGATTTCAGCCGTTTCTTTTCCTTTTTCCACCAGCAGCAGAAAGTCTACAGCAGCGGCACTGATCCGCTCCTGTACAGACACCCTCAGCAGCTGCACGGCGCACATTTTACTCCTTTTCTGCGCACTTTAGCCTTCCGACAAACAAAGACAGGCAGCAAGCGGGAAAGTAAATAGAGCCGCTGACTTCCGGATCAACGTGGTTCATGTTTGAGTGAAGCGGAAAGAGCAGAGCGCGCCTCCTGCCGGCCTGGAGGGGCACGAGAAGATTCAACTTTAGAGTCACACACTGAAATGAAAAATGACCTTTTCGCCTTTTTAGATTCAACAGATTCCAATACTCAAGGGGCCCCACAAAAAATATTTAGGCCTATATTTTAAAATAGAGATAATAATGTCAAAAGCGGCAGTTTTATAAATTAAATTATATTTAACACGAATAGTCATGAAATAGCGACTATTTAAAAGAGCCTACAATGTTAATTGTCAAGCGCACATATTGCTACAAAATATAGCAAGGCGATGTTACACTAAGCATGTAAATGCAGGTTCAAAGCAGTAGACCTACAACTTCCACAGACCAGAGACACATCAAAATAACCTCAATATTCCCTCAAAAGTGGCTCAACTTCCTCCTGCTAGAGGAAACATGACATGACAAAAAAGTCAACGCTCAAAATATCATCCATTAATATTTATTATGGGTGAATGGTCTGGGTGAATATTTGATTCTGATTGGCTGGAGGGGTGATACCATGGAAACGCTGAGGAAAGCCAAGGGCTGAAACGCGTACGTACTATTTTATTTTTTATTTATCCTTTATTTAACCAGGTGAGTCCCATTGAGATCGAAATCTCTTTTTCAAGGGAGCCCTGGAGCAAGTCAAAAAGCAGCCAATATACAACAAAGAGCAACAAGACAAAGACACAACAATAAATACATAATAATAATACATACAGTAAGTACAACAACTGTATCACATTATGCAGTATCCATTTAGCGTGACCTATTGTAGTAAAATGAGGAGGAAGGGAAAGAGAAAGCTAGGGGAAGGGGGGGGAGGAGTAAGAAAACTCCTCTCCCTGCATCTGACTCCCGCTTAGAAGAGCAGGAGACAGACAGAGCAGGAGACAGACAGAGAGCAGGAGACAGACAGAGCAGGAGACAGACACAGAGCAGGAGACAGACACAGAGCAGGAGACAGACAGAGCAGGAGACAGACACAGAGCAGGAGACAGACACAGAGCAGGAGACAGACACAGAGCAGGAGACAGACACAGAGCAGGAGACAGACAGAGAGCAGGAGACAGACAGAGCAGGAGACAGACAGAATAGAATGGGAGAACTAGGGATGAGGATTGTTGAAACGTGTGCAGCTTTCAGACTTAATTGATTGAACCTTTAAAGTCACCTATGGGAATGAGAGCATCTAACTTGGCATCTTTCTGAAGCAACAGTCTGAAATGCTGAAACGAGACTTTATTGATCTGTTGAACACAGCCAGCTCTCTGTATGCTGAGGTGTTTATCAGTGGCCCTCTACAGCCAGTCAGAAGAGGAGTTGAGAGATTCAGCAGATTGTTGGCACTGAACACATGGCTTTCAACTGCATGTACCGTCCATTCAGTGCATTTTATTGACAATTTCAACTTTTTCTGGGACCGCAGACATCTTTTTAAGGCAGATGGACTTCGCCTTAACAAGTCAGGAGTAAAATTGTTCACTTCTAACCTATTTTACTTCCTGGGTCACCCATCTGTTCCCTCTGCCAAGGACAAGAGACAAGAGGAATCAAAACAGGAGGAGAACATAACACAGCACGGCAGAAGCCTTGAAGGAGAGCCGCCTCGGCCCCCGCCTGAAGAGAGCTTTAATCATGAGAGACATCAGAGCCGAGGGGAAGAGTCTCTACCCCCCCTTCACCGGCAACCGCCTGTGAGGATCCACCTCCTTCACCCCCCCAGGCCCCATCCAGGTCTCCCTCCTCTCCAGTCACTCTTTCTCCCTCCTCCCCCCTCTTGGAGTTCACTGACCAGATGAAAGAGCTGGTCACTGCTGGGACCAAACTTACCCCCCGCCCTACTCTCATTTTCTCTCCCCTAAACCCCCCTCGGCGTCTACCTCCACCACTGGCTTAAAGTCCTCAGCCAGTTTTGACACGATCGCCACAGTTACGGCGCCCACCACCTCCCCCCCCCCCCCTCCATGACGGCATCGGAGTCATCCTCTGTCTCCCCAGCCTGATAAAAGCACAGCACGTCCAGTTGTTTGTGTACAAAATGCAGCAAGCTCTAACTGATATCTGCTGGGTCCAGGCTGCAAGGATAACGGCACTCATGATTCTTCCCAGTTTTCCTTTGTGGGTAAATTGTTTTTTACAAACTGAGCAACTAAATGGTTTCTCCCCTGTGTGGACTCTCATGTGTTTCTTCAAGTCTCCTTTATGACCAAAACTTTTTCCACAGTCTGAGCAACTAAATGGTTTCTCCCCTGTGTGGACTCTCGTGTGTGTCTTCAAGTCTCCTTTATAACCAAATGTTTTCCCACAGTCTGAGCAACTAAATGGTTTCTCCCCTGTGTGGACTCTCATGTGTGTCTTCAAGTCTCCTTTATAACCAAATGTTTTCCCACAGTCTGAACAACTAAATGGTTTCTCCCCTGTGTGGACTCTCATGTGTATCTTCACGTGTTCTTTATGACGAAAACTTTTAGCACAGTCTGAGCAACTAAATGGTTTCTCCCCTGTGTGGACTCTCATGTGTGTCGTCAAGTTTCCTTTATGACAAAAACTTTTACCACAGTCTGAGCAACTAAATGGTTTCTCCCCTGTGTGAACTCTCATGTGTGTTTTCAAGTTTCCTTTTTGACGAAAACTTTTAGCACCGTCTGAGCAACTAAATGGTTTCTCACCAGTGTGGACTCTCATGTGTGTCTTCAAGGATCCTTTATCACCAAAACGTTTACCACAGTCTGAGCAACTAAATGGTTTCTCACCAGTGTGGACTCTCATGTGTTGCTGCAGACTTCCCTTGCGGTCAAATCTTTTACCACAATCTGAGCAACTAAAGAGTTTCTCCCCAGTATAAGATCTCTTATGACTTATAAGGACTTCATTGTGTTTCACTGAGTCTAAACCTGATTGAGGTTCTCTAGTCTCCTTCCATTCATCATCACTGTCTTCAGTCTCAGGTTCAGAAGAGTCTGAAGTCTTGCCATCACTAGTTGGTTGTAAATGACTAGCTGGATCCAAGTTCCTGGCTGGTTCTGATACTCCACAGTCCTCTCCATCAGCTTCTGTTTTCATCTGTTCAGTTGAGCTGCTGGCTAGAGGCTCTGCCTCTCTGTTCTCCTCAGTTTGGCTTTGATGAAGCTGTGAGGACTGAGGTTTCTCTTCATCATCTTCACTCTTCACAGGGACAGGAGTGAACGGGAACTCGGTGATATCGGCCTCCTCTGCCCCTTGAAGCTGCTCTCCCTCCTGACTGGTCCAGAGTTCCTCCTGTTCCTCTTTAATGTGTGGGGGCTCTGGGTCCTCCTGGTCCAGACTGGGGCTCCAGTCCTGCTGCTAAGGGGGAACCTCTTCTTCATTGACCAGCAGCTGCTGGACGTCTGGAGGGAAGACTGAAATACACACATACACACATTAAGGAAGAGCGTCACTATAAGTTAACCTAAGCTTGTTACCATTACTTCATAATGTTAATGAGATCAATGATGCTAGCATTGCAGTTACTCACAACAGAAATATGATAAAATTTGCTACTTTTTCAATATGAGCTTTGCATCTAGCCAGACCCCAAAAAATGTGAATGTTTTAACTTTGTCCAATGTGACAAACCAACCAATTAAACCAAAAATCCTGTACTTTGTCTTAGAGGATGAGATTTTAACCTCCATCTTGAAGCCGCTTCTCAACCCAGCAGGGGTTGTAGCCAGTTCAGTGGTCTGTCCTCGGACCATGGTCGCTAACCCAGACCGCTGGTTACTACCACAGGCTGGTCGTCGGGGTTGCGCAATAAATATAATGTTATTTATGATAGTGTTGGGGAAATTATTCCGAAAAATACCACCACACTCTCTCCGATGCGTATGTACGCCTACTCGTATTCAATAAAATTTTGTCACTTTATGACTTTTGTAAACACTCTAAGCTCTGAAGCAAAAATTTTTGAATACGAGTAGGCGTACATACGCATCGGAGCTAAGAGTGTGCGGCGGTATTTTTCTGAATAATTTTCCCAAGACTATCATTTACGGTTCATTGTAATAACTTTGAGTCAGTTATTAGTGTGTGAATCACTGTTTATGGTACTTGATATTTTCTTAGAAATCAAACTGTTTATTGGCCAAAATGTAGCTGTTTAATTTGATTATCTGGATATTTGTTTGTTGAAATGTTGTTTGATTGTTTAAAAAATATTTACTGCAATATGATTTTCTTTAAACTCCAAGAACAATAGCAACAACATTCAATCTTTAATAAACAATCAACAGAACTGTGATGACAGATGCCTGTGATTTTGTGGCTCTAGAGCTGAACTCTTCTGTCCAACACTTTGTTTTTTTTGTTTTTTTTCCAGTGGGCGATAATTATATCGTCATGGGATACCTTCGTCAGGTATCCCATACCTGACGAAGGTCGCTTGACTGAAACTTTGTGTCATTTAATAAATTCTTGTTAAGTGAAGACAGTGATTCTACTGATTTTACTATTTATTTTCTCTGTGTTAGATCCACACACATCTTTGAAAGTTTGGATCATCAAGAGTGGTTGCCCTTAATACTGTTTTGGCTGGCATTTGATGGAATAAATCTTTCAGTGATTGGACATGAATGAGTTCTGATGTACAGGTATAAGGGTGCTCCGATCGATCGGCCACCGATCGTTATCGGCCGATATTCGTTCTAAATAGTTTGATCGGTGGTCTCTATAAAGGCCGATCAGAAGCGCCGATCAGATGACGCAGAACACGTGAGACAATTTCTCTACGCGCCGCTAAAATGGCTTCACCGGTCTGGCAGTTCTACCAGGTGTCTGAAAAAGACAATAAATTTGCAAAAATGTTAGGGAGAGACGAGTTGGGAAGAGATCCAAACAGAAGTAGTCTCTTTGTGCGGTCTGTCTCTCGCTCTCTGTCTCTCTCTCTCTCGCTCGCTCACTCTCTCTCTCACCGGACCGGACCCGTCTGTTCGCCTTCCATTGCACATGCGGGCGTGAGGGATATTTTTTTTTCCATGCCAAGAAGACGACCGGCTGAATTCCCAAAAAGAAGAACTAAGGGTTATTAACGTTATTCGGAATACAGCTGGGTTTCCGAGACTAGCAGGTTAGCTGTATACAGGCTACTGTAGGTGCTAGTCAGTATCCACTGAGTGACTGAAAATGTTAATATTTACTTTTTAACTCTGACTGAATGTTTGCTCCCTCAATCCAGATTAATATTGAAAAATATTTTGTTATGTTGCAGTTTTTATAGTCTCTAAAGTTGGAGTAAATTGATAAAGGCCCTGTGTTTTCCGTCTATTGGAATTGATTTTTGTTGCCTCAGTAGGCCTATATATAATTTATTGTTCTAACTTGGTGTGTTGTGCACATTTAGCTTTTATTCTAATTTTCATTTTATAAAATTGTATTTATTTTATTCCACAGGAAAGCTATATTTGTTAAGATCTAAGCTGCTGCCAATAACCAAGCGTAGGCTGCTGTGGTTTAAGTTGTGTCTCTAAGAGAGAGAGTGGAATATGTTGCACATGTTGCTGCCAATAAACAGTTGTCAGTTCATGATACTTTCTCATCTCTTAATTTTAATACTTAATATACAATGTTGTTAAGAATAGTTAAATAAATAAATAATGCTACACGGTGAATAGGAGGCTTCAAATAGACCCCGTGATCGGTATCGGCCCCAAAAATCCTGATCGGAGCACCCTTATACAGGTATATAGTACAGATATAGTTGTGGTTGCACTTTCTGCCTATTTGCTTTGGCTCTACCTCTTGATTATCAAAATGTCTCAGGAATCTGACACTGAGGCGTTACAGACAATAATTATTGGTGATAAATGATATTGTCTCTGTCCTGAAGGGAAACAGTGTGCAGCACTTTTTACTGACCAATCTAAAGCATTCGACACTGTTGATCATTCCTTGTTTTTTGTAACGGTTGTGTGATTTTGGCTTTGACCCTAATGCATGTAACACGTTTACCTATTTGTTATGGTCTTGATTTATCAAAACGTCTCAAGAATCTGACACTGAAGCATTACAGACAATATAACAGAGTATCAAAATCCTTAATTATGATGAATAGTTCAATAAAATTGAATAAAAATGAATATTTATCAAGTGCACATTTATAAAAGCTATGTTTTTAAAAGAGACTTCAATGACTTCTGCTGGTTTAATGTGTAAAGGTAGACGATTGCAAAATTTGGGGGCCCTGATAGTGAAAGCTGTATTACCTTTGGGGCAGAAAGGGAAAAGGCCTCTGGTAGAAACACACCGGGAGGCAGAGAGGACCAAGACCTCGTAACACAACATTTAAATGTCACCAACCTGCTCTGTGTAACCGCACTTCAGGATTTAAAACAGCGTCCAGTAGCTTTCGTTGTCGGTCGTTCTGCTCTTTTGAACGAGAAACTTCCTCCTCGTACTCTGCTATCGTTCTTTCAAACAGCCCAAATATCTCTTCAACAGCCGCAGTTAGTCGCTGCTTCACCGACGCTCTCAGCTTCTGGACTTTAGACATTATACAATAACGCTGCTTACTGAGTCAAAACACAACCTGGTCGATATCAAACGGTCTCTTTAGCTAGCTAGCGTTGTGTTGCTAAGCTCCGTCCCTGTCTGTCTGTTAGCAGCTAGCTAGCTATGCTAACTTAAAAAGCTTTGTAGGCTACCGGGAGAAGAGTCTGAGGTAAAACCTTAAGAAAGAAGCATGAGGAAAAATGATCCTCTCGATCTCTTCTGCAGAATAGGAGTCTGTACTTTAGTATCTGTAATGCCTTGAATCTCAGCAAAAGTAGCCATGATAAACCACTCAAAGCTCAGGGAATGGGGGCAGCAAACATGCACTAAAATCCACAAGTCCAGTAGGGGTGTTTGGGATCTTAACACAAAGGCACAAAAAGGGAAAACATTTATTTACATAATGCCCAACTAAAATGTGTCAAAGGTGCAGCGAACAGACTAAAGGTGAGAGAAGGTTTCTCTGGGAGAATGGATAGGGAAACAGTTCTGTCTTTGAGTAGGATGAACAGTCTGGTCTGTAAACCTGGGCTTGGCCCTCATGAACAAAGAATGTGACGATCAGGAAATTCATTCCCAATTTGCAGACGCTGCTTTCTCTGTCAAACTAGAAGCGGATCCTACTAGGACACCCAAACAAGAGATGGACTCTTCTCTTACATTTCAGTCAGAATTTAAGTTTTAACAAAAGATCATCCTACTGTACCTGTAGTGTTTGCCTTACCTAAAGTACACATCTCTAGGTTGCCCAATTGTTGCCTCTAATGAAAGTCTATTGGAACCTCCATCTATCTTGACAGGTGCCTGCACCCCCTTGTGGTACAACTACACTCTTATTATTTACCTACAGTCTCATGGTGTATCCATGGGTTCTAGCTTTGGCCCTGATTTTGCCAACTGTTTATGGGCTATTGGGAATATAAGTTCCTCCTTAAACATAAAACCTTTCTCCAGTCATATTCTCATGTGCAAAAGATATATTGATGATTGTTTCCTTCTGTGGCGGGCTCCATTGGAGAAAATAGATGAAATCACTTTATACTTCAACATGAACCCCACAATAAGGTATAATGTTGAACACAGTGATCATGAGATTCACTTTTTGGACACTAGGGTCTGCTTTCAGGACAGTCTGATCACCACCACCCTTTACACTAAACCCACTGATAAAAACAGCATTCTACATACTGCTAGATTTCATCCTACCTCCTTAAAGACGGGTCTGCCCTATTCTCAATTCTTGAGATTAAATCGTATGTGTGCTACCAGTGAAGATTGTGAAATACAGGCCCAGAAAATGTACTTAAACTTTATGGAGAGAGTATATCCTACAACATGGCTTGACAAAGCCCCTAAAAAGGTCTGTGAGATGGATGTGAATCCGTCCACAAACCAAAGATCTGAGAGAAAATATTCATGTGTGTCACTACTTATTCTCCCCTTAATGGTGAGATCAGGGACATCATTGAGAAACACTGGGATGTGTTGTGTTTGGATCCAATCTGTACAAAACCTTTGTCTGACGGTCCTCTCCTCTCCTATTACAGGTCTAGAGATGAAAGATATTTCCTTGTACATGCAGACAGCTTGATCCCCTCTGTATTTATCCAGAGACGTTTGGACAGCCTGACCAGATTCTTCCCCTGCCGCAACTGTACGGCTTGTGAGAAGAAAAACACTTTCAAGATTCACGATTCAATACTTTATTGCCATACAACATTAGTTGTAAGGAATTTGTCTCGGTGTGCTCATAACAGAACATTAACAGCAGGGACCACAAGCATAATATAACATGAAAACATGAACAAGCGCATAAGGCACATGATAAAATACATGACAAAAACCCCGCCCCATCCCACCGGCCACCAGCCATACGGCTTCTAAAACATACATCATAAAACAATGTGTTACAGGTACATCTGCTGTTTATTTATCTCATCTCATACCCATGTGGGTTAGTAGGCGAGACTAAAAGACCTGTGAAAACACGGATTATAGAACATGAGAAGACAAAAGTGCCATTCGCAGAAACAATGTCAAATCACCTACAGCCAAACATTTCCATGATGCCGGTCATTCTGTCTCAAACCTCCTACTGTGTCACAGAGCAGATCAGCAAGACAGGTAGGGGTGGGAATATAGAACAGAGGTTACTTGGGGGCACAACGCAAATGGTAATGATAATTGTCTGTATTCATGCAATTGTATAGACCTCCTATGGCCTCAGCTGCCTTATTGACTAATTGTTTGCACTCCCCATTTGCCACAAGTCTCTTTGATTGGCTCACACTGAATTTGAGTCTATAAATAAGTCTTTGTGAAGTGAGTCTTTGTACGGTGCTGAGGAAACTTTCACCTTTTGTCTGTTCACGGTACATTTGACACATTTTAGTTGGGCACAATGTAAACAAATGTTTTGCTTTGGGTTTTTTTTTATTTTATCTTTTTTACATGTGAGGAGCCTCTTGTGTTTTTTGTCATAATGTACAGGATACATTCTTCAAACCATTACATTTTTTAGACAATTTTTTGGGGCATTTTTACCTTTATTAGACAGTTCAAAGAAGAGAGACAGGAAAGACTGGCAGAGAGAAGGGGAAGACATGTGACAAAGGTCCTGGGACAGATTGGAACCCAGCAGGACGTCGCGTTTACATGGTGCTGAGCCACCAGGACACCCCTTCTTCAACACATTCAATATAAAACATTTTCAAATAACATTTTCCAATTTGTGTCAGATCTCATTTTGTGATAGATTTCAATTAGTATTTGCTTTTTATCATTAATTTATACGACAGAATTGTGTATCACAATAGCTTGTTCGCTGTGTATCAGGATATGATTCTACTGAAAGCCAATAAATAACAATGAATTACTGCCCAGCCTGATATTAAGGAGCCTGTAACAGTGCAATAAAACTCACATGGGAATGTTGAACCTGAATTTGAGCCAAAGAGCAGCAACAGTAATTCTCTCTCACACATTAGCCAACATTAACACAAGATGTGTATGAGCAGTATTCAGATCTGGCTGCATCCCGAACCACAACACTGACTAGAAGGGTTTGGGTTTCCTCCTGAATGATGGACTATCATGATGTGTCTCTAGTTTATTGTTCTGTTACTGCTGAACAGTTCAGCTCAACCAGCAGCTCTGCAGCTTCACCTGCTGCTGCTCTCACCACAACACTTATGGTTTCTGACATGTGAATGCCGGCGAAAACTTCTCCCACAAACACTACAACTGTAGGGTTTCTCCCCAGTATGGACTTTCATATGCAAAACCAGTTTTCCTCTGTGGGTGAACTGTTTTTTACAAAGTGAACATCTGAAAGGTTTTTCCCCTGTATGAATTATCGTGTGTGACCTTAATGTTCCACTCCGGGTGAATATTTTACCACAAACTGAGCAACTAAATGGTTTCTCTCCTGTATTAGTCTCGCATAGCCAAACCTATCTCCACACTTCGTTATAGCGCTGTGCCAGCGCTGGAGAAAGGTCTGGCTGCACCCATTATCATTCTGGTATAGGGGAAAAAAACGCTCTGTCTTGTTTGTATTTCTTTAAACCAATCACAATCATCTTGGGCGGCGCTAAGCCCAGGATGCAGCGACGGTGCCCTTGCAAAATAGTGTCGGCGGGGAACTTGTTTTGGTGGAACATTTGCACGTGGGGAGGCAAGTCCCGGCATTAAAATGGCTAAATCCCAGCAAAAGAAAACACCACATAAAACAGTAAAACACGTATGTCGACTATGTGATACGACTTTTAGTAGCTAGCTCGGAGGTTGTTGTTGTTTCACGTAGCAACAGGGACTTTGAAAATGGTAACACGCAGATAGCGGAAGCAGAAGGGGAGGAGAATTCCGTCTGAAATAGACGGCCAATGGCAGATTTATACCCACAGCCTACTTCCGTTGAGTCAGACTACTCCTATGAATTCGTATGAATTCTCATGTGTCGACTTAATGCTCCACTACAGCTGAATATTTTACTACAAACTGAGCAACTAAATGGTTTCTCCCCAGTGTGGACTCTCATGTGTGTCTTCAAGTGTTCTTTATTACGAAAACTTTTAGCACAGTCTGAGCAACTAAATGGTTTCTCCCCTGTGTGGACTCTCATGTGTATCTTCAAGTGTTCTTTATGACGAAAACTTTTAGCACAGTCTGAGCAACTAAATGGTTTCTCCCCTGTGTGGACTCTCATGTGTGTCTTCAAGTTTCCTTTATGATAAAAACTTTTAGCACAGTCTGAGCAACTAAATGGTTTCTCCCCTGTGTGGACTCTCATGTGTGTCTTCAAGTGTTCTTTATGACGAAAACTTTTAGCACAGTCTGAGCAACTAAATGGTTTCTCCCCTGTGTGGACTCTCATGTGTATCTTCACGTGTTCTTTATGACGAAAACTTTTAGCACAGTCTGAGCAACTAAATGGTTTCTCTCCTGTGTGGACTCTCATGTGTTTCTTCAAGTTTCCTTTATGACCAAAACTTTTAGCACAGTCTGAGCAACTAAATGGTTTCTCCCCTGTGTGGATTCTCATGTGTGTCGTCAAGTGTCCTTTATGACAAAAACTTTTACTACAGTCTGAGCAACTAAATGGTTTCTCCCCTGTGTGGACTCTCATATGTGCCTTCAAGGATCCTTTATCACCAAAACTTTTAGCACAGTCTGAGCAACTAAATGGTTTCTCTCCTGTGTGAACTCTCATGTGTGTCTTCAAGTTTCCTTTTTGACGAAAACTTTTAGCACCGTCTGAGCAACTAAATGGTTTCTCCCCTGTGTGGACTCTCATATGTGTCTTCAAGGATCCTTTATCACCAAACCTTTTACCACAGTCTGAGCAACTAAATGGTTTCTCACCAGTGTGGACTCTCATGTGTCTCTGCAGATTTCCCTTGCGGTCAAATCTTTTACCACAATCTGAGCAAATAAAGAGTTTCTCCCCAGTATAAGATGTCTTATGACTTATAAGGACTTCATTGTGTTTCACTGAGTCTAAACCTGACTGAGGTTCTCTAGTCTCCTTCCATTCATCATCACTGTGTTCAGTCTCAGGTTCAGAAGAGTCTGACGTCTTGCCATCACTAGTTGGTTGTAAATGACTAGCTGGATCCAAGTTCCTGGCTGGTTCTGATACTCCACAGTCCTCTCCATCAGCTTCTGTTTTCATCTGTTCAGTTGAGCTGCTGGCTAGAGGCTCTGCCTCTCTGTTCTCCTCAGTTTGGCTTTGATGAAGCTGTGAGGACTGAGGTTTCTCTTCATCATCTTCACTCTTCACAGGGACAGGAATGAACGGGAACTCAGTGATATCGGCCTCCTCCGGCCCTTGAAGCTGCTCTCCCTCCTGACTGGTCCAGAGTTCCTCCTGTTCCTCTTTAATGTGTGGGGGCTCTGGGTCCTCCTGGTCCAGACTGGGACTCCACTCCTGTTGTTCAGGGGGAACCTCTTCTTTACAGACCAGCAGCTGCTGGACGTCTGGAGGCAAGGCTGAAATACACACATACACACAGAGTGAGCATAAATCAAATAATCTCATTCCAATAAAACCAATTTAAGAAGAAGGTTTCCACTGCATTGGTCAATAACTCCACCATTTTTTGACCGATTCCCTAGTTACTTTAAAACAAAGCAAAGTCTAAGAAGCCTGCATACTAAATTTTGTGTCATTCTGACTTGTTCATAAGAGCACCCAAGGAATTATGGGAAATAGAGTCTTTGTTATAATATAGCAACAACTTCAAAGGGCTGTAATTTGCTCAAATGTCAACATATTATTATGTGTTTTGACAGGTCGTTTTATTATGATGTTTCTGAACACTCTTACATGTTTCAAGCTGATTGATTACTGTGGCATGATTTTACAATCATTTGAACTTTTTGTGCCAAAGTTGAAAAATCCAATGGTCAATAACTCTGCCATTTTTGACTGATTGCTTAGCTACTTTCAAACAAAGTAAATGCAGGTCCAATGAGCCTGCATACCAAATTTGACGTCATTCTGATTTACGGTTCATGCGAAGAAGATTTTTCAAAAAATCAAAAATGGCGGCTATCATTTTTAGAGGCGGAGCTTATGGGTCCCATTGGCAAAATTGTTTACCGTGATCAGATACATATGAATACCAAGTTTCAGAACTCTACGACTAACGGGACGGCTGGGTTTGAGCCTTAGACTTTGGGAGCTTATTATAGCGCCCCCTATGGGCTAATCGGTGCCATTTTTTGTATCCCAGTAATGGTTGACCGGGACTGTCTATATGACAAAATGGACAAAAGGTTATCAATGTATGGCTGAGTTATTGGCTAAAATAGAGGGGTAAAAAATACAAATAAAATAATAATAATAATAATAATAATAATAATAATAATAATAGGAATTCCAGCAATTACAATAGGTATCCCTGCTTCGCAGTGGAAACCTACATATACAAACCTATCCAATAAAGGTCCCACAGCAGACTAGGTGACTTAAAACAGCATCATGTCAGCTAGAGTTAACAAGAATAACCCCAGAAGTACGGTGAGTTCCCCTTCACCAGCGTAAAGCTTGTCATTTTTGGAAAAGCATTGGGGTGGACAGAACAGTGACGTTTCCCTTTAGAGGAACCAACAAAGTTTACTACTTTCATTTACTACAGCTTCATCTTCAACATATTCCTTATTTTCACTTTAATAGTTACCCAAAAAACCTTGCAACATATTTTCGTTGATAGGGTTTTATTTTGAAAGCTGTGACCGGAAGTCATCCCTTTTTATTGTGGCTAGTTTGACGCTGCTCCTAGCTACGGTCCGGACTGACTAACCTGCTCTGTGCAGCTTCACTTCGGGTTTCAACACGACATCGAGCAGCTTCCTCTGGCGGCGGATCTCCTGCTCTGACCGGTGAACTTTGTCTTCGTACTCCGCCACGGTTCTCTCAAACAGCCCGAAAATCTCCTCCGCAGCCGCCGTTAGCCGCTCGGTGAGCAGCGCTCTCAGCTCCGGGATTTCAGCCGTTTCTTTTCCTTTTTCCACCAGCAGCAGAAAGTCTTCAGCAGCGGCGCTGATCCGCTCCTGTACAGACACCCTCAGCAGCTGCACGGCGCACATTTTACTCCTTTTCTGCGCACTTTAGCCTTCCGACAAACAAAGACAGGCAGCAAGCGGGAAAGTAAATAGAGCCGCTGACTTCCGGATCAACGTGGTTCGTGTTTGTTGAGAGAAGCGGAAAGAGCAGAGCGCGCCTCCTGCCGGCCTGGAGGGGCACGAGAAGATTCAACTTTAGAGTCACACACTGAAATGAAAAATGACCTTTTCGCCTTTTTAGATTCAACAGATTCCAATACTCAAGGGGCCCCACAAAAAATATTTAGGCCTATATTTTAAAATTGAGATAATAATGTCAAAAGTGCCAGTTTTATAAATTAAATTATATTTAACATGAATAGTCATGAAATAGCGACTATTTAAAAGAGCCTACAATGTTAATTGTCAAGCGCACATATTGCTACAAAATATAGCAAGGCGATGTTACACTAAGCATGTAAATGCAGGTTCAAAGCAGTAGACCTACAACTTCCACAGACCAGAGACACATCAAAATAACCTCAATATTCCCTCAAAAGTGGCTCAACTTCCTCCTGCTAGAGGAAACATGACATGACAAAAAAGTCAACGCTCAAAATATCATCTATTAATATTTATTATGGGTGAATGGTCTGGGTGAATATTTGATTATGATTGGCTGGAGATACCATGCAAACGCTGAGGAAGGCCAAGGGCTGAAACGCGTACGACGTACTATTTTATTTTTTATTTATCCTTTATTTAACCAGGTGAGTCTCATTGAGATCGAAATCTCTTTTTCAAGGGAGCCCTGGAGCAAGTCAAAAAGCAGCCAATATACAACAAAGAGCAACAAGACAAAGACATAACAATAAATACATAATAATAATACATACAGTAAGTACAACAACTGTATCACATTATGCAGTATCCATTTAGCGTGACCTATTGTAGTAAAATGAGGAGGAAGGGAAAGAGAAAGCTAGGGCAAGGGGGGGGAGGAGTAAGAAAACTCCTCTCCCTGCATCTGACGCCCGCTTAGAAGAGCAGGAGACAGATAGAGAGCAGGAGACAGACAGAGAGCAGGAGACAGACACAGAGCAGGAGACAGACAGAGAGCAGGAGACAGACAGCAGGAGACAGACAGAGAGCAGGAGACAGACAGAGAGCAGGAGACAGACAGAGAGCAGGAGACAGACAGAGAGCAGGAGACAGACACAGAGCAGGAGACAGACAGAGCAGGAGACAGACAGAGAGCAGGAGACAGACAGAGCAGGAGACAGACAGAGCAGGAGACAGACACAGAGCAGGAGACAGACAGAGCAGGAGACAGACAGAGCAGGAGACAGACAGAGAGCAGGAGACAGACACAGAGCAGGAGACAGACAGAGAGCAGGAGACAGACAGAGAGCAGGAGACAGACAGAGCAGGAGACAGACACAGAGCAGGAGACAGACAGAGCAGGAGACAGACAGAGCAGGAGACAGACACAGAGCAGGAGACAGACAGAGCAGGAGACAGACAGAGCAGGAGACAGACACAGAGCAGGAGACAGACAGAGCAGGAGACAGACAGAGCAGGAGACAGACAGAGAGCAGGAGACAGACAGAGCAGGAGACAGACAGAATAGAATGGGAGAACTAGGGATGAGGATTGTTGAAACATGTGCAGCTTTCAGACTTAATTGATTGAACCTTTAAAGTCACCTATGGGAATGAGAGCATCTAACTTGGCATCTTTCTGAAGCAACAGTCTGAAATGCTGAAACGAGACTTTATTGATCTGTTGAACACAGCCAGCTCTCTGTATGCTGAGGTGTTTATCAGTGGCCCTCTACCGCCAGTCAGAAGAGGAGTTGAGAGATTCAGCAGATTGTTGGCACTGAACACATGGCTTTCAACTGCATGTACCGTCCATTCAGTGCATTTTATTGACAATTTCAACTTTTTCTGGGACCGCAGACATCTTTTTAAGGCAGATGGACTTCGCCTTAACAAGTCAGGAGTAAAATTGTTCACTTCTAACCTATTTTACTTCCTGGGTCACCCATCTGTTCCCTCTGCCAAGGACAAGAGACAAGAGGAATCAAAACAGGAGGAGAACATAACACAGCGCAGCAGAAGCCTTGAAGGAGAGCCGCCTCGGCCCCCGCCTGAAGAGAGCTTTAATCATGAGAGACATCAGAGCCGAGGGGAAGAGTCTCTACCCCCCCTTCACCGGCAACCGCCTGTGAGGATCCACCTCCTTCACCCCCCCAGGCCCCATCCAGGTCTCCCTCCTCTCCAGTCACTCTTTCTCCCTCCTCCCCCCTCTTGGAGTTCACTGACCAGATGAAAGAGCTGGTCACTGCTGGGACCAAACTTACCCCCCGCCCTACTCCCATTTTCTCTCCCCTAAACCCCCCTCGGCGTCTACCTCCACCACTGGCTTAAAGTCCTCAGCCAGTTTTGACACGATCGCCACAGTTACGGCGCCCACCACCCCCCCCCCCCCCCCCCCCCTCCACGACGGCATCGGAGTCATCCTCTGTCTCCCCAGCCTGATAAAAGCACAGCACGTCCAGTTGTTTGTGTACAAAATGCAGCAAGCTCTAACTGATATCTGCTGGGTCCAGGCTGCAAGGATAACGGCACTCATGATTCTTCCCAGGTAAAGCAGGGGCCCGTGTGCCAATAGCTTCCTCAATTTCTGTCTTGATAGGTAATAGAAAAAGAATGGTGAATCTGCTAAGAAACAGGAAGCACTCAACCGATTCTGCAAATTTAGCATCCATTCCTCGTCAGCCACAGCCTGTCCCAAAAGATTGGGCAGATAATGCTTTTACCACACTAAATCCAGCTTTATTAAAAGTCAGGTCTCTGGCAGGAAAAACATTTTTAATCAATGATTTTATTGTCAAGCACAATCTTGATTTTATTTTTTTAACTGAAACTTGGTTAGACCAAGATAACAGTGCAGTTGTTGAATGATTCCCTCCAATGCAAGCAGATATCTTATGGAAATTTTGCTTCTTTTGAATATGTGGCTCTTCAGTTGAATTCCTCTTCTCGAGCTATGTTCCTAAATATCTACAGGCCACCTAAATACTGTGCAACCTTTTTTGACGACTTTACTGAACTGCTGTCTATAATCTGTATTGACTTTGACTGTGTAGTTATTGTTGGTGATTTTAACATCCATGTTGACAACCCCCAGGACAAAGGGACTAAAGAACTGTGTTCTTGATAACGATGGACTGACTCAGCATGTGACAGAGCCCACACACAACAAGGGGCACACTCTGGACTTAATTATCTCCAAGGGTCTGAACATTTCTAAGGTTGTGGTGACTGATGTTGCTCTCTGATCATTCCTGTGTTTTCTTTGAGAGTACTATCTCCATGAACACAAATGTTCAAACAGAGGTAATCACAAAACGGTATATCACTGAAAACACCAGTGAATTATTTATTCAGGCTTTCTCCTCCACACCCGCCCTCTCTTGGGTCTCAGTCAATGAGCTTGTAGATAATTTCAATTCTAAAATTACAAATGTTATTGATGCCATTAATGCCACCCACTAAGGTGAAGGTTGTCTCTGGTAAGAAAAGATCTCCATGGAGAAATGCCACGCTGGTAAGAATAGAAAAAAGAGAGTGTCGAAAGGCTGAACGCAGGTGGCGAAAAACAAATCTCCAGGTTCTGCTGCCTTGATATTCTGCCAACAGGCTTTTTCAAAAATGTTTCAAATTGCATGGCCTCAGACCTACAAATTGTAAACATGTCTCTTCTCTCAGGTGTCTTTCCACAGGCCCTGAAAACTGCAGTCATCAAGCCACTCTTAAAAAAGAACAATCTAGACACGTCACTAATGAACAATTACAGGCCCATATCAAACCTCCTGTTTTTAAGTAAAATCATTGAAAAAGCTGTTTTTCAACAGCTGAACAACTTCTTGGCACTAAACAACTGTTCTGATGTCTTCCAGTCAGGATTTCGACCACAGCACTGAGACTGCCCTTGTTAAGTTCTTCAATGACATCCACTTAAACACAGACAGCGGCAGAATTTCAGTCTTAGTATTACTGGATCTCAGTGCTGCATTCGACACGGTCAACCACAACATATTACTAGACCGACTGGAAAACTGGGTGGGCCTTTCTGGCACAGTACTAAATTGGTTTGAATCCTACTTAAAGGACAGGGACTACTTGAAAGAAAAACTTATGGGTTCACTCACAATGTGCATCTAAAAGTGAGAGTATTTGATTGTTGTGTTCTATTTTACTTGATTTGATTCTTTTAATGCAATATATGAATTTTATCTTTTTCACTTTGTGTCAATGCTTTTAATGTTTTATGTAAAGCACTTTGAATTGCCTTGTTGCTGAAATGTGCTATATAAATAAACTTGCCTTGCCTAACTAATCACACTGTTCAAGTTCAAGTTCAAGTTTATTTATTTATATAGCCCTTTATCACAAGCATGTCTCAGAGGGCTTTACAGAGAGTGTGTCTAGCTAGGTCTAACTAAACACAATCAGTGGTAAACAAAATTTTGTAGGACAGCATGATGAAAAACACAAGGTAGGTAGGAGCAGATTTAGTGAGACAAACAATCTACCTATTCTATATAGCCTAACCTACCCGGCACCCCAGCCTTAGACCCTAAATGCACACAAGGAAAAACTCCCAGGAAAAAATTTGGAAGAAACCTTGGGTGGGCTGAGGCAGATAGGGATCCCCCCCCCGGGACGGCTTAGCGTGCAATAGGTGCCGGGCAAAACATTGACAGAGTCATGGGCAACAATGATGACAAGAGAAAACAGAGAGAGACAAAAGAAGGGGAGGAGCATGCGGCGGTGGGGGGGGGCTGAGGCCAGCAGTAAAGGAGCGAGGGCAGCAGCGTCCAGGAGGGAGCAGCGGAAAGGAAGAGCAAGGCAGCACTGACGACGAAGAGCCAGGGCAGCACCCGTCACTGCCAGGTAGAACACTGACCTGGAGTCAGAGAGGAGGAGAGAGAGGAAGCCGCGTACACACACACAACACACCCAGACACACACACACGTAAAGAAGAAGGGGGGAAACAGCTGCAAACAGAACACACAGGGTCAGAGACACACGGGGGGCAGCAGCATCAGGGATGTGGAAGGGACCGAGGCCGGCGCTGACGACCACTGGACTGCACCGGAGTCTGAAGGGGGGAGAGAGTAAGGGGAGAAGCAGCAGCAGCAGAACACAAGACAGACACGTTGGGTGGGAGCAGGACCAAGGCCGGCGCCAACGACCGGCGGGAGCAACACCTGTCCACTGGCAGGTGGAGCACTGGACCGGAGTCTGAGGAAGGGGAGAGAAGACAGCTGCACACAGAACACACAGAGTCAGAGCACATCGGGTGGGAGCGGCAGCAGGGATGGGACTATGGCATGCACTGGCGACCACTGCACTGCACTGGAGTCTGAGAAAGGGGGAGGAGACAGGTACACACAAAGACAACGAACACACGGAGAGAGGGAGATCCAGGTGGGAGCAGCGTCGGGGATGGGACTAAGGCCAGCACCGAAGACCATCAGGGTCAGAGGAATCTGAGAAAGGGAGGAGAAAACCAGCCGCGCACACACACACACACAGAGCTGTGCAGAAGCAGCACAAGACCCGGACGTATTTGGGCACAGACACGCTCATACAGACAGCAGATAGGAAGTGATTAGACACAGTGTAGCCAGAGGGCATCCCTATGCTTATGTTCCCAACGGCAAATTTCTATATAAATACTGTCTAGGCTAGGGTAAGAGAGAAGACTGTGACGAGCCCAGGCCAGCGGTGCTAAGGTAGGTCGTAAGATTGCGAGAAAAGATAGGTTTTGAGTCTAGATTTGAAGATTTCGACAGAATTAGCTTCCCTGACTGTAAGAGGTAGCTGGTTCCAGAGATAGGGAGCTCGGTAGGAGAAAGCTCTACTGCCTGCTGATTTTTTCTTGATTCTAGGGACAATAAGGTAGCCAGCGTCCTGCGAACGGAGGGCACGAGATGGAATATAAGGGATGATGAGGTCGGATAGATATGATGGTGCAAGCCCATGTAACGATTTATAAGCTAACAGAAGCACCTTAAAGTCAGATCTGGCTTGAATTGGGAGCCAGTGAAGGGAGGTTAGGATAGGAGTGATGTGGTCAAATTTTCTAGTTCTGGTTAGTATTCTGGCAGCAGCATTTTGCACAAGTTGTAGTTTTTTAATACTACAGTTAGGTAGGCCAGAGAGTAAAACATTACAATAATCGAGTCTTGATGAAACAAAAGCGTGAATTAAGGTTTCAGCATCCGCCGTGTTTAGTAGGGAGCGAATTTTCGAGATATTACGAAGATGGAAAAATGCTATCTTAGTGATTTCCTTAATGTGAGCATCGAATGAGAGAGCTGAGTCGAACGTAACGCCAAGGTTTTTAACTGTGGGACTCTGGGTAATTAAGCAATCCCCAAAATTTAGAGTAAGGTCTGAAACAAGAGGTAGTTGGGTTTTTGGGCCAACAACTAGCATCTCAGTTTTGTTGGCGTTTAGTCGCAAGAAGTTTAGTGACATCCAATTGGTGACAGCGATTAGGCATAATTCTAGGTTTGAAAGTTGTAAGCGGTCGTCAGGTCTAATTGGTATGTAAATTTGAGTATCGTCCGCGTAACAGTGAAATTTAATACCATAACTGCGGAAGATTTCACCAAGAGGTAGCATGTAAATGGAGAAAAGCAAAGGTCCGAGCACGGAGCCCTGCGGTACGCCAAAGTTAACTTTAGAGTAATCAGATATAGTATTTTTATGTGAGACACAATGTGTTCTGTCAGATAGGTAGGAATTTAGCCAGGAAAGCGCAGAGTCGCGGATGCCAACGTCGCTCGCTAGGCGATTTAAGAGAATATTATGATCGACTGTATCAAATGCCGCACTCAAATCAAGTAAGATAAGAACAGAAGAAGAATCGGAATCTGAGGCGAGTAGTAGGTCGTTTACCACTTTTGTGAGAGCCGTCTCAGTGCTATGGAGAGACCTAAAACCAGATTGAAAGGGTTCGAAGAGACTATTACACGAGAGGTAGTCAGTTAGTTGGGTAGAAACTATTCTTTCCAAGACTTTAGAGAGGAAGGGGAGATTGGAGATTGGTCTAAAGTTATTAAGATCATCCGGATCAAGGTTGGATTTTTTGAGCAGAGGTTTAATTATGGCTGATTTGAAGGACGAGGGCACAATGCCAGAGGAGAGAGAGGTGTTAATGATATTGAGTAGGGAGGGGCCTAATATTGGGAGAAGTTCCTTAACCAATTTAGCAGGAAGAGGGTCAGATAAGCTGGTTGTGGATTTAGAGGAAAGTACTAATTTAGAGAAGGTGTCTAAGGAGACAGTCTCAAATTGCGAGAGTACGGCGGTGGTCTCTAATGGAGCTAATGCACGATTAGGAGAGGGATCAACGCCCTCGGTGGGTAAAGAATTGCTAATTTCATCTCTAATAGAGTCAATTTTGTGATTGAAGAAATTAAGAAAGTCATTCGCGGTAAATTGAGAGCTCGCTACAGGGGAGGGTTTACGAGTAAGTTTTGCTACCGTGTCAAATAGAAACTTCGGGTTATTTTTATTAGTGTTAATAAGATCTGAGTAGTAGGAGGCCCTAGCGGCGGAGAGCGTACGCTTGTAAGTCAATAGGCTATCGCTCCAAGCTAGTCGAAAGACCTCGAGTTTGGATAACCGCCATTTGCGTTCTAGCTTTCTACACGCCTGTTTTTGTGCACGAGTTTCATCAGTGAACCAGGGCGACAATTTCTTTAGACGGCGGGTTTTTATGAGTAGGGGCGCAACAGAGTCAAGCGAGTCAGTTAGAATAGAGTTGAAGTTATCCGTGAACTCGTCGAGGGAACCAATTCGTTCAGGGAGAGAGGCAAGAGTTTTAGGTAGGAGATCAGCGAGTTTTGTAGTTGTCGAAGTATCAATACGGCGGATGCTGTAGGTATCAACTGGATTGGAATGCCGACAGGGCAGAGCAATTTGAAATTTAATGAGATAATGATCTGATAATGCCGGTGGATAAGGCAAAACTTCTAAGTCTGACACGTTAATACCACGAACGAGGACCAGATCAAGAGTGTTGTCGCTAGAGTGGGTCTGTTCGTGAACCAACTGAGTAAAGCCAAAAGTGTCAATTAGGGACGAAAAAGCTTTGCTAAGTGGATTAGTTTTACAATTTAGATGAATATTGAAATCACCGATAATTAGGATGTTATCCGTACGAATTACAAGGTCAGAGAGGAAATTGGAAAATTCTTCTAAAAAAGATGAATAGGGCCCAGGAGGGCGATAAAGGATGATTAGGTAGAAGGGCAGGATACCAGAGTGGTTGAGGCCCATGCTAACTGGAATGGACGGGCGCATAGTGAGCATCTCACAAGATGAGAGTTTGTTACTTAGATCTGGAGAAAGGTTCAGACTCGAATTTAAGATTAGGCCAACGCCCCCACCTTTCTTAGATGTCCGAGCGACATGCGAGTTGGTGAAGTTAGAGGGGGAAGCTTCAATTAATGGAAGAGCATCATTTGGCTTTAGCCAGGTTTCACATAATCCCATTATGTCAATACTATGTTCTTTAATTAAGTCATTGACCAGCAGGGCTTTGTTAGCGAGTGATCTGATATTGATGAATCTGAGACATATGCGCTTTGTGTTGCTAGTAGGTTCGGGACGCTCAGCAATGCGAATAGGTTTAATCTCAATTACATTACTATTTTTTGTTCCATGCGGCGGCCGAGGACGACGGTAGGAGAGACGAGGAAGGGATACAGTGCTGATTTGCGAGTACGCAATAGAGTTCGTTGTAGCGTCAATGCTGCAGCCAGAAGGGTTGATATGAATAAGGTTATGCTGAGAACGTTTGGCTCGGCGATGGCAAAAGGTGGCATGGCGAGGGCGGGACACAGTCAAGATTGGATACACTAAGCTACCTGAGCTATCAGACTCCAAACCCGCACTAGGTGAAATCCTAGCAGGCTGTCTAACAACCTGCGACCCAACATGCTTTAGGGGAGTGTGTCATGCCTGCCTCAAGCACCTGTCCATGTTCCTAGACAAAATGTGGGCACCCAACCCAGTAGGGTGTATGCCATCAGTCTTAAGCATGCCAGGTTTACCCCAGAAGGAGGGCCAGTTATCTAAAAACATAAAACCCTGTTACTCACAGTACTTGGCCAGCCAGCGGTTAAGGGCGACTAATCTGCTGTAGATATCATCATTAAGCGTAACGGGGAGGGGACCAGAGACAATTAAGCGATGCCGACTCATCTTGCTGGCGAGGTCACATGTCCTAATTATGCTGTGTTTAGTGACCTCCGACTGCTTCATCCTAGTGTTGTTGGTGCCGACATGTACTACGATGTTATCATGAGTAGCCTGGTTAGCCTGGTTGTTGTGTGCCTTATCCACATGTCTATGCCTGTTTGTCAGCACCCTAAGAGTAGCCTCTATGTCGGGAACTCTGGCCCCTGGTAGACAGACTATTTCGGCTGGCGCTTCTAGCCTAATGTTATGGGTTATGGAGTCACCTATAACTAGGATGCGTGGTTTAGAGCGGGGCCGAGGAGCCGGGGCGGCAGGCCGGCCACAGGGACTACCAAGCGGAGCAAAACGATTCTCAACCGGGGGCGGCGGTTGAAAATCGGGCCGTACAACAGACGGCTGGCTCATGCGGGCGCTCCGACGCCTCGGGACCGGGATAAACTCATCACCCGTTGCCGAAGGGGCTACGCTATCTGGGGAGTCCTGGCTAACGCTAACACTAGCAGGGCTGCTAGCCAGCCCGGACCGTAAACTATCTGGAGTGCCCGTCGTATCTAACGTGACTAATCTATCATCCTCAAGCTGACGGACACGACTCTCTAATAGAGTGAGCTTATCTAAAAGTAAGGAACAGACAGAACAGGAAGCCATACTTACCAACGTTGATGAGGGTAGCAGAGGAGATTAAATAAAGGCTTAGCTGAGGCTAGGAGCTTAGGCTATGCTAGCGGCTACCAGAAGCTATTACACTAGTCAAGCTAGGATACAAAGCTAGGCTAAGTAACGTTATGTAAAAGGCTAGAGGGTGCTGGGCTGTGCTAACGGCTACCAGACACTATAGTATAGGGCTAGACTGAATAGCTTTAGGCAAAAGGCTATCTAGCACAGGGTGCTAGCTTGCTGCGGGTAACTAAGTAAGCAGGAATTACTAACTAGCAGGAAACAAGCCCACAAGACAGGGCTAATAGCGAAAACTGCTAACTAGCTGCGGCTAGGTAAACAAGCAAGGCTAACAGATGATACAAAATTGCTACAGATAAACCAACAGAAATCGAGAGGGGAGATGCAGTTCACAGGTTGAAAGGGAGGAATTAAGGTTAGGAGGTTAGAGGGAAAAAACGAATAATAAGAAAAAAATGAATAAAACTCCGGGACGACGTTGGGAAGATGCTAGCAGCGTGCTGAAGAAAAACTTATTCTGTTCAGCTCACAAATACCCAAAAATGAGGCGATGCGACCTGTTCTGGTCAAATTCATGTAGTTGATTATTCATGACAGATTTTGTACTTGCAGTGAGAAAATGAACAAACGCTTTGTTTAGTAGGGATGGGAATTGATAAGATTTTATTGATACCAATGCCATTATCGATTCTGCTTATCGGTCCGGTTCTTTATCGATTCCCTTATCGATTCCCAATCAATTTTCTGTGTGGAAAAAAAAGTAGGCCTACACAGGTTTTCAGCGGCAACGCAGCTGTTTTATTATCTCTTGAGTCTGAACACAGTGTAGAATGTCTGCCTAATAACATTTGAACATGTTAAAATAAATTACAATGCTCCTTTTCTTAAAATGATATAATTTGGAAAACAAATAAGATGGTTAGATGGTTACCCAAAGAGGTTTCAACATATTGCTGGTGTTTCCACCTTAAGGCTGCGTTCACACAGCGTGTGAACTGCCAGCGGCCTTTTCTCATTAAAAGCAATGGGAAGCGGCCGCAAGGCGCACAAAAGGCGGCATTTTTTTCGTCAGAGCGGAGCGCTTTCAAAAGTTGAGAAATGTTCAACTTTTCAGAAAAGCGCCGGGTGACGTGAAACGCTTTTTCCCAGCCGACCAATCGCGATGACAGAGACGCTGGCCGTTTCCCATAGCAACAACAAATATGGAGAACGTGAAAGTGCCGGTGGAGAAATGGGACGTTGTAATAAGTGAATTTCCGTTACTGCAACAGCGATCATAAAGGCAGTATGGATTATACTGGACATGTATTGGAAATATCTGGTAAGCCTTTGCTTGTTGCACAACACTGTATTGTCTGCTAGAAGTGCTAACCAGCTGGTTAGTGAGCTAGCAGCCGCTCAGCTAACGTCAGGTGACGTTGCCGTGATCCGCTTAGTTCTCCTCACAAAAAGCGCTCCAGGCAGCGCTTTTTCCACATCAAAAAACGCGATGTGTGAACACAGAAATTATAATTTTACAGACCTTACAAGTAGCACTCTTTCTTGTGGCAACGCATGAGTTTTTGCAATGCGCATGCGCAACTGACAGAAAAACATGCCGGCATCAATAAAAGGAATTGATAAGCTCGGAGGCATACGATTCCGATGGATCAGACAATTTGGAACCGGTTCTCAACTTTAACCGGTTCTCGATTCCCATCCCTATTGTTTAGTAAAAGATGTATATGAGCAGTATTCAGATCTGGCTGCATCCCGAACCACAACACTGACTAGAAGGGTTTGGGTTTCCTCCTGAATGATGGACTATCATGATGTGTCTCTAGTTTATTGTTCTGTTACTGCTGAACAGTTCAGCTCAACCAGCAGCTTCACCTGCTGCTGCTCTCACCACAACACTTATGGTTTCTGACATGTGAGTTGACGAGAATTTCTCCCCCAAACACTGCAACTGTAGGGTTTCTCCCCAGTACGGGCTCTCATATGCAAAACCAGTTCTCCTCTGTGGGTGAACTTTTTTTTACTGAGCAACTAAACAGTTTCTCCCCTGTATGAATTCTCATGTGTCGACTTAATGCTCCACTGGCTGAATATTTCACCACAAACTGAGCAACTAAATGGTTTCTCTCCTGTGTGGACTCTCATGTGTGTCTTCAAGTCTCTTTTATCACCAAAACTTTTAGCACAGTCTGAGCAACTAAATGGTTTCTCACCAGTGTGGACTCTCATGTGTCTCTTCAAGTCTCTTTTATCACCAAAACTTTTAGCACAGGCTGAGCAACTAAATGGTTTCTCCCCTGTGTGGATTCTCATGTGTGTCTTCAACTGTCCTTCATGACAAAAACGTTTAGCACAGTCTGAGCAACTAATTGGTTTCTCCCCTGTATGAATTCTCATGTGTCGACTTAATGCTCCACTCTGGCTGAATATTTTACCACAAACTGAGCAACTAAATGGTTTCTCTCCTGTGTGGACTCTCATGTGTCTTCAAGTGTCCTTTATGACGAAAACTTTTAGCACAGTCTGAGCAACTAAATGGTTTCTCCCCTGTGTGGATTCTCCCCTGTATGGATTCTCATGTGTGTCTTCAAGTCTCTTTTATCACCAAAACTTTTAGCACAGTCTGAGCAACTAAATGGTTTCTCACCAGTGTGGACTCTCATGTGTCTCTTCAAGTCTCCTTCATCACGAAAACCTTTAGCACAGTCTGAGCAACTAAATGGTTTCTCACCAGTGTGTATTCTCATGTGTGTCTTCAACTGTCCTTTATCACGAAAACTTTTAGCACAGGCTGAGCAACTAAATGGTTTCTCCCCTGTGTGGATTCTCATGTGTGTCTTCAACTGTCCTTCATGACAAAAACTTTTAGCACAGTCTGAGCAACTAAATGGTTTCTCCCCTGTGTGGATTCTCATGTGTCTCTTCAAGTATCCTTTATCACCAAAACTTTTAGCACAGTCTGAGCAACTAAATGGTTTCTCCCCTGTGTGGATTCTCATGTGTCTCTTCAAGTCTCCTTTATCACCAAAATGTTTAGCACAGTCTGAGCAACTAAATGGTTTCTCCCCTGTGTGGACTCTCATGTGTCTCTTCAAGTGTCCTTTATCACCAAAATGTTTAGCACAGTCTGAGCAACTAAATGGTTTCTCCCCTGTGTGGACTCTCATGTGTCTCTTCAAGTGTCCTTTATCTCGAAAACCTTTAGCACAGTCTGAGCAACTAATTGGTTTCTCACCAGTGTGGATTCTCATGTGTGTCTTCAACTGTCCTTTATGACAAAAACTTTTAGCACAGTCTGAGCAACTAAATGGTTTCTCACCAATGTGGACTCTCATGTGTCTCTGCAGACTTCCCTTGTGGTCAAATCTTTTACCACAATCTGAGCAAATAAAGAGTTTCTCCCCAGTATAAGATCTCTTATGACTTATAAGGATTTCATTTTGTTTCACTGAGTCTAAACCTGACTGAGTTTCTCTAGTCTCCTTCCATTCATCATCACTGTCTTCAGTCTCAGGTTCAGAAGAGTCAGAAGTCTTGCCATCACTAGTTGGTTGTAAATGACTAGCTGGATCTAAGTTCCTGGCTGGTTCTGATACTCCACAGTCCTCTCCATCAGCTTCTGTTTTCATCTGTTCAGTTGAGCTGCTGGCTAGAGGCTCTGCCTCTCTGTTCTCCTCAGTTTGGCTTTGATGAAGCTGTGAGGACTGAGGTTTCTCTTCATCATCTTCACTCTTCACAGGGACAGGAGTGAACGGGAACTCGGTGATATCGGCCTCCTCCGGCCCTTGAAGCTGCTCTCCCTCCTGACTGGTCCAGAGTTCCTCCTGTTCCTCTTTAATGTGTGGGGGCTCTGGGTCCTCCTGGTCCAGACTGGGGCTCCAGTCCTGCTGTTCAGGGGGAACCTCTTCTTTACAGACCAGCAGCTGCTGGACGTCTGGAGGGAAGACTGAAATACACACATACACACAGAGTGAGCATAAATCAAATAATCTCATTCCAATAAAACCAATTTAAGAAGATGGTTTCCACTGCATTGGTCAATAACTGCACCATTTATTTGACCGATTCCCTAGTTACTTTAAAACAAAGTAAAGGCAAGTCTAAGAAGCCTGCATACTAAATTTTGTGTCATTCTGACACAAAAAAAAGAGCACCCAAGGAATTATGGGAAATTGAAGTTGTTGCTATATTATAACAAAGACTCTAAGGGCTGTAATTTGCTCAAATGTCAACATATGATTATGTGTTTTGACAGGTCGTTTTATTATGATGTTTCTGACCACTCTTACATGTTTCAAGCTGATTGATTACTGTGGCATGATTTTACAATCATTTGAACTTTTTGTGCCAAAGTTGAAAAATCCAATGGTCAATAACTCTGCCATTTTTGACAGATTGCTTAGCTACTTTCAAACAAAGTAAATGCAGGTCCAATGAGCCTGCATACCAAATTTGACGTCATTCTGATTTACGGTTCATGCGAAGAAGATTTTTAAAAAAATCAAAAATGGCGGCTATCATTTACGAAAAGACTATCATTTACGGTTCATTGTAATAACTTTGAGTCAGTTATTAGTGTGTGAATCACTGTTTATGGTACTTGATATTTTCTTAGAAATCAAACTGTTTATTGGCCAAAATGTAGCTGTTTAATTTGATTATCTGGATATTTGTTTGTTGAAATGTTGTTTGATTGTTTAAAAAATATTTACTGTAATATGATTTTCTTTAAACTCCAAAAACAATAGCAACAACATTCAATCTTTAATAAACAATTAACAGAACTGTGATGACAGATGCCTGTGATTTTGTGGCTCTAGAGCTGAACTGTTCTGTCCAACACTTTGTTTTTTTGTTTTTTTCCAGTGGGCGATAATTATATCGTCATGGGATACCTTCGTCAGGTATCCCATACCTGACGAAGGTCGCTTGACTGAAACTTTGTGTCATTTAATAAATTCTTGTTAAGTGAAGACAGTGATTCTACTGATTTTACTATTTATTTTCTCTGTGTTAGATCCACACACATCTTTGAAAGTTTGGATCATCAAGAGTGGTTGCCCTTAATACTGTTTTGGCTGGCATTTGATGGAATAAATCTTTCAGTGATTGGACATGAATGAGTTCTGATGTACAGGTATAAGGGTGCTCCGATCGATCGGCCACCGATCGTTATCGGCCGATATTCGTTCTAAATAGTTTGATCGGTGGTCTCTATAAAGGCCGATCAGAAGCGCCGATCAGATGACGCAAAACATGCGAGACAATTTCTCTACGCGCCGCTAAAATGGCTTCACCGGTCTGGCAGTTCTACCAGGTGTCTGAAAAAGACAATAAATTTGCAAAAATGTTAGGGAGAGACGAGTTGGGAAGAGATCCAAACAGATTTTTCCATGCCAAGAAGACGACCGGCTGAATTCCCAAAAAGAAGAACTAAGGGTTATTAACGTTATTCGGAATACAGCTGGGTTTCCGAGACTAGCAGGTTAGCTGTATATAGGCTACTGTAGGTGCTAGTCAGTATCCACTGAGTGACTGAAAATGTTAATATTTACTTTTTAACTGACTGAATGTTTGCTCCCTCAATCCAGATTAATATTGAAAAATATTTTGTTATGTTGCAGTTTTTATAGTCTCTAAAGTTGGAGTAAATTGATAAAGGCCTTGTGTTTTCCGTCTATTGGAATTGATTTTTGTTGCCTCAGTAGGCCTATATATAATTTATTGTTCTAACTTGGTGTGTTGTGCACATTTAGCTTTTATTCTAATTTTTATTTTATAAAATTGTATTTATTTTATTCCACAGGAAAGCTATATTTGTTAAGATCTAAGCTGCTGCCAATAACCAAGCGTAGGCTGCTGTGGTTTAAGTTGTGTCTCTAAGAGAGAGAGTGGAATATGTTGCACATGTTGCTGCCAATAAACAGTTGTCAATTCATGATACTTTCTCATCTCTTAATTTTAATACTTAATATACAATGTTGTTAAGAATAGTTAAATAAATAAATAATGCTACACGGTGAATAGGAGGCTTCAAATAGACCCCGTGATCGGTATCGGCCCCAAAAATCCTGATCGGAGCACCCTTATACAGGTATATAGTACAGATATAGTTGTGGTTGCACTTTCTGCCTATTTGCTTTGGCTCTACCTCTTGATTATCAAAATGTCTCAGGAATCTGACACTGAGGCGTTACAGACAATAATTATTGGTGATAAATGATATTGTCTCTGTCCTGAAGGGAAACAGTGTGCAGCACTTTTTACTGACCAATCTAAAGCATTCGACACTGTTGATCATTCCTTGTTTTTTGTAACGGTTGTGTGATTTTGGCTTTGACCCTAATGCATGTAACACGTTTACCTATTTGTTATGGTCTTGATTTATCAAAACGTCTCAAGAATCTGACACTGAAGCATTACAGACAATATAACAGAGTATCAAAATCCTTAATTATGATGAATAGTTCAATAAAATTGAATAAAAATGAATATTTATCAAGTGCACATTTATAAAAGCTATGTTTTTAAAAGAGACTTCAATGACTTCTGCTGGTTTAATGTGTAAAGGTAGACGATTGCAAAATTTGGGGGCCCTGATAGTGAAAGCTGTATTACCTTTGGGGCAGAAAGGGAAAAGGCCTCTGGTAGAAACACACCGGGAGGCAGAGAGGACCAAGACCTCGTAACACAACATTTAAATGTCACCAACCTGCTCTGTGTAACCGCACTTCAGGATTTAAAACAGCGTCCAGTAGCTTTCGTTGTCGGTCGTTCTGCTCTTTTGAACGAGAAACTTCCTCCTCGTACTCTGCTATCGTTCTTTCAAACAGCCCAAATATCTCTTCAACAGCCGCAGTTAGTCGCTGCTTCACCGACGCTCTCAGCTTCTGGACTTTAGACATTATACAATAACGCTGCTTACTGAGTCAAAACACAACCTGGTCGATATCAAACGGTCTCTTTAGCTAGCTAGCGTTGTGTTGCTAAGCTCCGTCCCTGTCTGTCTGTTAGCAGCTAGCTAGCTATGCTAACTTAAAAAGCTTTGTAGGCTACCGGGAGAAGAGTCTGAGGTAAAACCTTAAGAAAGAAGAGCGAAGGGCGCGAGCTCCATTCAGATAGAGTTATCCATACACACACAGTCTTCTGCTGCTTCATTAAACATGGAAACTACACTTTAGAAAGGAAAACAACGGAAAGTAATCCTCCGCTCACGAAAGTTTACAGACACCGGCCGCCATCTTGTGCGGCGTCACGTTTCTTCTTCTTCTTCTTCTTCTTCTTCTTCTTCTTCTTCTTATAGAAGTTGCGGCAGTTTAGATGCAGCTAGGCATAGCACCGCCCTCCACAGGATGATTTAAACTCCAACATCATCAGTCTTGATTATACAGGCCGGCATGTAGAAAAAAGCTTCTATTGTAATTATTGTAATGTCTGGTAATTCAGCATGAGGAAAAATGATCCTCTCGATCTCTTCTGCAGAATAGGAGTCTGTACTTTAGTATCTGTAATGCCTTGAATCTCAGCAAAAGTAGCCATGATAAGCCACTTAAAGCTCAGGGAATGGGGGCAGCAAACATGCACTAAAATCCACAAGTCCAGTAGGGGTGTTTGGGATCTTAACACAAAGGCACAAAAAGGGAAAACATTTATTTACATAATGCCCAACTAAAAAGTGTCAAAAGTGCAGCGAACAGACTAAAGGTGGGAGAAGGTTTCTCTGGGAGAATGGATAGGGAAACAGTTCTGTCTTTGAGTAGGATGAACAGTCTGGTCTGTAAACCTGGGCTTGGCCCTCATGAACAAAGAATGTGACAATCAGGAAATTCATTCCCAATTTGCAGACACTACTTTCTCTGTCAAACTAGAAGCGGATCCTACTAGGACACCCAAACAAGAGATGGACTCTTCTCTTACATTTCAGTCAGAATTTAAGTTTTAACAAAAGATCATCTTACTGTACCTGTAGTGTTTGCCTTACCTAAAGTACACATCTCTAGGTTGCCCAATTGTTGCCTCTAATGAAAGTCTATTGGAACCTCCATCTATCTTGACAGGTGCCTGCACCCCCTTGTGGTACAACTACACTCTTATTATTTACCTACAGTCTCATGGTGTATCCATGGGTTCTAGCTTTGGCCCTGATTTTGCCAACTGTTTATGGGCTATTGGGAATATAAGTTCCTCCTTAAACATAAAACCTTTCTCCAGTCATATTCTCATGTACAAAAGATATATTGATGATTGTTTCCTTCTGTGGCGGGCTCCATTGGAGAAATTAGATGAAATCACTTTATACTTCAACATGAACCCCACAATAAGGTTTAATGTTGAACACAGTGATCATGAGATTCACTTTTTGGACACTAGGGTCTGCTTTCAGGACAGTCTGATCACCACCACCCTTTACACTAAACCCACTGATAAAAACAGCATTCTACATACTGCTAGATTTCATCCTACCTCCTTAAAGACGGGTCTGCCCTATTCTCAATTCTTGAGATTGAATCGTATGTGTGCTACCAGTGAAGATTGTGAAATACAGGCCCAGAAAATGTACTTAAACTTTAGGGAGAGAGTATATCCTACAACATGGCTTGACAAAGCCCCTAAAAAGGTCTGTGAGATGGATGTGAATCCGTCCACAAACCAAAGATCTGAGAGAAAATATTCATGTGTGTCACTACTTATTCTCCCCTTAATGGTGAGATCAGGGACATCATTGAGAAACACTGGGATGTGTTGTGTTTGGATCCAATCTGTACAAAACCTTTGTCTGACGGTCCTCTCTTCTCCTATTACAGGTCTAGAGATGTAAGAGATTTCCTTGTACATGCAGACAGCTTGATCCCCTCTGTATTTATCCAGAGACGTTTGGACAGCCTGACCAGATTCTTCCCCTGCCGCAACTGTACGGCTTGTGAGAAGAAAAACACTTTCAAGATTCACGATTCAATACTTTATTGCCATACAACATTAGTTGTAAGGAATTTGTCTCGGTGTGCTCATAACAGAACATTAACAGCAGGGACCACAAGCATAATATAACATGAAAACATGAACAAGCGCATAAGGCACATGATAAAATACATGACAAAAACCGCGCCCCACCCCACCGGCCACCAGCCATACGGCTTCTAAAACATACATCGTTAAAAAAATGTGTTACAGGTACATCTGCTGTTTATTTATCTCATCTCATACCCATGTGGGTTAGAATACATAGGCGAGACTAAAAGACCTGTGAAAACACGGATTATAGAACATGAGAACACAAAAGTGCCATTCGCAGAAACAATGTCAAATCACCTACAGCCAAACATTTCCATGATGCCGGTCATTCTGTCTCAAACCTCCTACTGTGTCACAGAGCAGATCAGCAAGACAGGTAGGGGTGGGAATATAGAACAGAGGTTACTTGGGGGCACAACGCAAATGGTAATGATAATTGTCTGTATTCATGCAATTGTATAGACCTCCTATGGCCTCAGCTGCCTTATTGACTAATTGTTTGCACTCCCCATTTGCCACAAGTCTCTTTGATTGGCTCACACTGAATTTGAGTCTATAAATAAGTCTTTGTGAAGTGAGTCTTTGTACGGTGCTGAGGAAACTTTCACCTTTTGTCTGTTCACGGCACATTTGACACATTTTAGTTGGGCACAATGTAAACAAATGTTTTGTTTTGTTTTTTATTTTTACATGTGAGCAGCTTCTTGTGTTTTTTGTCATAATGTACAGGATACATTCTTCAAACCATCACATTTTTTAGACAATTTTTTGGGGCATTTTTACCTTTATTAGACAGTTCAAAGAAGAGAGACAGGAAAGACTGGCAGAGAGAAGGGGAAGACATGTGACAAAGGTCCTGGGACAGATTGGAACCCAGCAGGACGTCGCGTTTACATGGTGCTGAGCCACCAGGACACCCCTTCTTCAACACATTCAATATAAAACATTTTCAAATAACATTTTCCAATTTGTGTCAGATCTCATTTTGTGATAGATTTCAATTAGTATTTGCTTTTTATCATTAATTTATACGACAGAATTGTGTATCACAATAGCTTGTTCGCTGTGTATCAGGATATGATTCTACTGAAAGCCAATAAATAACAATGAATTACTGCCCAGCCTGATATTAAGGAGCCTGTAACAGTGCAATAAAACTCACATGGGAATGTTGAACCTGAATTTGAGCCAAAGAGCAGCAACAGTAATTCTCTCTCTCACATTAGCCAACATTAACACAAGATGTGTATGAGCAGTATTCAGATCTGGCTGCATCCCGAACCGCAACACTGACTAGAAGGGTTTGGGTTTCCTCCTGAATGATGGACTATCATGATGTGTCTCTAGTTTATTGTTCTGTTTCTGCTGAACAGTTCAGCTCAACCAGCAGCTTCACCTGCTGCTGCTCTCACCACAACACTTATGGTTTCTGACATGTGAATGCCGGCGAAAACTTCTCCCACAAACACTACAACTGTAGGGTTTCTCCCCAGTATGGACTTTCATATGCAAAACCAGTTTTCCTCTGTGGGTGAACTGTTTTTTACAAAGTGAACATCTGAAAGGTTTTTCCCCTGTATGAATTATCGTGTGTGACCTTAATGTTCCACTCCGGGTGAATATTTTACCACAAACTGAGCAACTAAATGGTTTCTCTCCTGTATTAGTCTCGCATAGCCAAACCTATCTCCACACTTCGTTATAGCGCTGTGCCAGCGCTGGAGAAAGGTCTGGCTGCACCCATTATCATTCTGGTACAGGGGAAAAAAACGCTCTGTCTTGTTTGTATTTCTTTAAACCAATCACAATCGTCTTGGGCGGCGCTAAGCCCAGGATGCAGCGACGGTGCCCTTGCAAAATAGTGTCGGCGGGGAACTTGTTTTGGTGGAACATTTGCACGTGGGGAGGCAAGCCCCGGCATTAAAATGGCTAAATGAAAACACCACATAAAACAGTAAAACACGTATGTCGACTATGTGATACGACTTTTAGTAGCTAGCTCGGAGGTTGTTGTTGTTTCACGTAGCAACAGGGACTTTGAAAATGGTAACACGCAGATAGCGGAAGCGGAAGGGGAGGAGAATTCCGTCTGAAATAGACGGCCAATGGCAGGCTTATACCCACAGCCTACTTCCGTTGAGTCAGACTACTCCTATGAATTCGTATGAATTCTCATGTGTCGACTTAATGCTCCACTACAGCTGAATATTTTACTACAAACTGAGCAACTAAATGGTTTCTCCCCAGTGTGGACTCTCATGTGTGTCTTCAAGTGTTCTTTATTACGAAAACTTTTAGCACAGTCTGAGCAACTAAATGGTTTCTCCCCTGTGTGGACTCTCATGTGTATCTTCAAGTGTTCTTTATGACGAAAACTTTTAGCACAGTCTGAGCAACTAAATGGTTTCTCCCCTGTGTGAACTCTCATGTGTGTCTTCAAGTTTCCTTTATGATAAAAACTTTTAGCACAGTCTGAGCAACTAAATGGTTTCTCCCCTGTGTGGACTCTCATGTGTGTCTTCAAGTGTTCTTTATGACGAAAACTTTTAGCACAGTCTGAGCAACTAAATGGTTTCTCCCCTGTGTGGACTCTCATGTGTATCTTCACGTGTTCTTTATGACGAAAGCTTTTAGCACAGTCTGAGCAACTAAATGGTTTCTCCCCTGTGTGGACTCTCATGTGTTTCTTCAAGTTTCCTTTATGACGAAAACTTTTAGCACAGTCTGAGCAACTAAATGGTTTCTCCCCTGTGTGGATTCTCATGTGTGTCGTCAAGTTTCCTTTATGACAAAAACTTTTACCACAGTCTGAGCAACTAAATGGTTTCTCCCCTGTGTGGACTCTCATATGTGCCTTCAAGGATCCTTTATCACCAAAACTTTTAGCACAGTCTGAGCAACTAAATGGTTTCTCTCCTGTGTGAACTCTCATGTGTGTCTTCAAGTTTCCTTTTTGACGAAAACTTTTAGCACCGTCTGAGCAACTAAATGGTTTCTCCCCTGTGTGGACTCTCATATGTGTCTTCAAGGATCCTTTATCACCAAACCTTTTACCACAGTCTGAGCAACTAAATGGTTTCTCACCAGTGTGGACTCTCATGTGTCTCTGCAGATTTCCCTTGCGGTCAAATCTTTTACCACAATCTGAGCAAATAAAGAGTTTCTCCCCAGTATAAGATGTCTTATGACTTATAAGGACTTCATTGTGTTTCACTGAGTCTAAACCTGACTGGGGTTCTCTAGTCTCCTTCCATTCATCATCACTGTGTTCAGTCTCAGGTTCAGAAGAGTCTGACGTCTTGCCATCACTAGTTGGTTGTAAATGACTAGCTGGATCCAAGTTCCTGGCTGGTTCTGATACTCCACAGTCCTCTCCATCAGCTTCTGTTTTCATCTGTTCAGTTGAGCTGCTGGCTAGAGGCTCTGCCTCTCTGTTCTCCTCAGTTTGGCTTTGATGAAGCTGTGAGGACTGAGGTTTCTCTTCATCATCTTCACTCTTCACTGGGACAGGAGTGAACGGGAACTCGGTGATATCGGCCTCCTCCGGCCCTTGAAGCTGCTCTCCGTCCTGACTGGTCCAGAGTTCCTCCTGTTCCTCTTTAATGTGTGGGGGCTCTGGGTCCTCCTGGTCCAGACTGGGGCTCCAGTCCTGCTGCTCAGGGGGAACCTCTTCTTCACTGACCAGCAGCTGCTGGACGTCTGGAGGCAAGGCTGAAATACACACATACACACAGAGTGAGCATAAATCAAATAATCTCATTCCAATAAAACCAATTTAAGAAGAAGGTTTCCACTGCATTGGTCAATAACTCCACCATTTTTTGACCGATTCCCTAGTTACTTTAAAACAAAGCAAAGTAGGGCTGCACGATTATGGCTAAAATGATAATCACGATTATTTTGCTCGATATTGTGATCACGATTATTTATCATGATTATTCATCCATTTTGTTTTATTGCACTTGAGCATTTTAAGTTAACCGAAATGCCTTCACATTCATAATGTATTTTATAAACCTATAAATAAAAAAACATTCAAATGTACAAATCTTTGAACCTGTGATTCCGGTGCACCGGGTCCGTTGTTTTTTTTTCCGGGACCATCACCTCTGTAGCCTTAGTTTTTGGGCATTTGTATTCTAAGACACTTATTTTGTAAGAAGTCTATTTGGGTGTTTGTGGGCTTTTATTTTGAAGTTTCCCATAAGGACCCGCGGGAGAATTAGTGTAAATAAGGAAGTAGTACGTTTGCCTGTGTACTGCGTCTCTGGTCGGAGATTAAAAAGGAAATATTTTACCCCGTAACCCGTGCTTCATTGTATACTACACTTGGATCCAAGCTAATGGAAGAGTTTATACGCACTTTGAAAGGTCAGCGGCAAACTGGGTCAAAATTCAAGTAATTTGAGTTTTGATTACGTTGACTAACTGTTGCAGCCCTACACCAGAGCAAGCTAAACCCAGCGTGAATAATCGCCCGCGGCCAGAATCAATTAATTGTGGAAGCCAATATCGACATCGCGATTAATATACGATTAATTGTGCAGCCCTAAAGCAAAGTCAAGTCTAAGAAGCCTGCATACTAAATTTTGTGTCATTCTGACTTGTTCATAAGAGCACCCAAGGAATTATGGGAAATAGAGTCTTTGTTATAATATAGCAACAACTTCAAAGGGCTGTAATTTGCTCAAATGTCAACATATTATTATGTGTTTTGACAGGTCGTTTTATTATGATGTTTCTGACCACTTTTACATGTTTCAAGCTGATTGATTACTGTGGCATGATTTTACAATCATTTGAACTTTTTGTGCCAAAGTTGAAAAATCCAATAGTCTGCCATTTTTGACTGATTGCTTAGCTACTTTCAAACAAAGTAAATGCAGGTCCAATGAGCCTGCATACCAAATTTGACGTCATTCTGATTTACGGTTCATGCGAAGAAGTTTTTTCAAAAAATCAAAAATGGCAGAACATTTTTAGAGGCGGAGCTTATGGGTCCCATTGGCAAAATTGTTTACCGTGATCAGATACATATGAATACCAAGTTTCAGAACTCTACGACTAACGGGACGGCTGGGTTTGAGCCTTAGACTTTGGGAGCTTATTATAGCGCCCCCTATGGGCTAATCGGTGCCATTTTTTGTATCCCAGTAATGGTTGACCGGGACTGTCTATATGACAAAATGGACAAAAGGTTATCAATGTATGGCTGAGTTATTGGCTAAAATAGAGGGGTAAAAAATACAAATAAAATAATAATAATAATAATAATAATAATAATAATAATAGGAATTCCAGCAATTACAATAGGTATTCCTGCTTCGCAGTGGAAACCTACATATACAAACCTATCCAATAAAGGTCCCACAGCAGACTAGGTGACTTAAAACAGCATCATGTCAGCTAGAGTTAACAAGAATAACCCCAGAAGTACGGTGAGTTCCCCTTCACCAGCGTAAAGCTTGTCATTTTTGGAAAAGCATTGGGTGGACAGAACAGTGACGTTTCCCTTTAGAGGAACCAACAAAGTTTACTACTTTCATTTACTACAGCTTCATCTTCAACATATTCCTTATTTTCACTTTAATAGTTACCCAAAAAACCTTGCAACATATTTTCGTTGATAGGGTTTTATTTTGAAAGCTGTGACCGGAAGTCATCCCTTTTTATTGTGGCTTGTTTGACGCTGCTCCTAGCTACGGTCCGGACTGACTAACCTGCTCTGTGCAGCTTCACTTCGGGTTTCAACACGACATCGAGCAGCTTCCTCTGGCGGCGGATCTCCTGCTCTGACCGGTGAACTTTGTCTTCGTACTCCGCCACGGTTTTCTCAAACAGCCCGAAAATCTCCTCCGCAGCCGCCGTTAGCCGCTCGGTGAGCAGCGCTCTCAGCTCCGGGATTTCAGCCGTTTCTTTTCCTTTTTCCACCAGCAGCAGAAAGTCTTCAGCAGCGGCGCTGATCCGCTCCTGTACAGACACCCTCAGCAGCTGCACGGCGCACATTTTACTCCTTTTCTGCGCACTTTAGCCTTCCGCCAAACAAAGACAGGCAGCAAGCGGGAAAGTAAATAGAGCCGCTGACTTCCGGATCAACGTGGTTCGTGTTTGAGTGAAGCGGAAAGAGCAGAGCGCGCCTCCTGCCGGCCTGGAGGGGCACGAGAAGATTCAACTTTAGAGTCACACACTGAAATGAAAAATGACCTTTTCGCCTTTTTAGATTCAACAGATTCCAATACTCAAGGGGCCCCACAAAAAATATTTAGGCCTATATTTTAAAATAGAGATAATAATGTCAAAAGCGCCAGTTTTATAAATTAAATTATATTTAACATGAATAGTCATGAAATAGCGACTATTTAAAAGAGCCTACAATGTTAATTGTCAAGCGCACATATTGCTACAAAATATAGCAAGGCGATGTTACACTAAGCATGTAAATGCAGGTTCAAAGCAGTAGACCTACAACTTCCACAGACCAGAGACACATCAAAATAACCTCAATATTCCCTCAAAAGTGGCTCAACTTCCTCCTGCTAGAGGAAACATGACATGACAAAAAAGTCAACGCTCAAAATATCATCCATTAATATTTATTATACAATGGCCTGGGTGAATACTTGATTCTGATTGGCTGGAGGGGTGTTACTTAATTTCAGATACCACAGAAACTCTGAGGAAGGCCAAGGGGCTGAAACGCGTACATACTATAGCTGCTGTGCAAATAAAAGACTGGCATGAATATATACACGAGTGCAGACATTTTTCTATATAGCTTAAGTTTCTTGAGTCGGCACCCGAAGAAGTTGAAGTTTGGAGTCGAGCACGCCTATTCTCTTTGTTCCATAATTTCAGATACCCACATGAGTTTGACATAGTAGTCCTTATCACTGGTCTAAATTAATGCACCATGTTGAGACTTGCTTACCACCTCAAAGCTGATCAGTGCCCTTGTCCAGCTGTTTTCGCGTGTAGGTATCGCTGAGGAGATCCTGACTGACCAGGGAACAAACTTCACTTCACATCTGATGGGTCGTCGGCACAAAGACTCGGGGATCACTGCCTTGAAGAAAACCCCTTACCACCCTGAGACGGATGGCATGGTTGAGAGATTTAATCAGACTGAAACGTATCCTCAGAAAGTTTGTGTCTGATATGGGAAAAGATTGGGACAAGTGGCAAGTCTTCTTCTTCTTCTTCTTCTTCTTCTTCTTCTTCTTCTTCTTCTTCTTCTTCTTCTTCTGCTCCTCCTGCCATCCTCTTATAGCAAGCTCCTTGCTAAGTGACAACGCCCATTCACGGTGGTGAGGAAAGTGGGCCTGACCACCTATGAAGTTCTGCACCCAGAGAAGAGAAAAGAGCGGCAGATTTACCACATCAACCTGCTGAAGGGATGGAAGAAGAGAGGGGGTCCAGTCAAAAGCACAACCCTCTTGGTCCGCCAGGTTGCAGAGGAGGATGACTCGGAAGGGGTTGTGGAGGCCTGGAAGGGGCCTGAGAAGGTCGACCTCTGCCACCTTGATGGCAACCAATCAGTGGAGCTACAGATGGTGTTTGATGTCTTTCCACAGCTGTTCCAGCAGAGGCCAGGGCTGACCAATGTCCTGAAACACACCATCAGAGTCAAGTCTGACCAGGGTCCAGTACGCCAGAGCTGCTATAGAGTGCCAGAGCGACTTGTCGGGGCCTTGAAGGAGGAGATTCGGACCATGCTGGAGCTGGGAGTCATCGAGCCCTCAGACAGTGAGTGGAGCAGCCCCATTGTCATCCTGCATTGATTTCCGCAAACTGAATGCCATCTCCTTCTTTGATGCCTACCCCATGCCCCGCATTGATGACCTGCTGGACAGGATTGGACCACACTGGATCTCTGCAAAGGTTACTGGCAGGTCCCACTGGATGACCAATCAAAGGCCCTCACTGTCTTCCAGACACCCCTGGGCCTGTTTCAGGTCACTGCCATGCCCTTCGGCCTCCGCGGCACACGTGCAACCTTCCAGCGGCTGATGGACTGGGGGCTCCAAGACTGGAGCACCGCCTACCTTGATGAAGTGGTTATCTACAGCCAGACCTGGTCCAAACATCCAGAACATCTGCGTAGGGTCCTGGGAAAGATCCATGCCCCTGGCTTAACCCTCAACCTGCAGAAATGTGAGTGGGCAAGACGGTAAACAAAGGACCTGGGCTACCAGTTAGGACGGGGGGACGCCCGTCCACAAGTGGACAAGGTAGAAGCCATCTTGAACAGACCAACAGACCCCACACAAAGAAAAGGTCCTTCCTTGGTCTGGTAGGATGGTATCGCAGATTTGTTCCCCAGTTTGCCACTCTTGCCGCACCTCTGACGAAGCTGGAGAGCAACTCAGTGAGGCGGACAGCCGAATGTGAAAGTGCTTTTCAGGCTCTTAAAGTCCACATGTGGTCTTCTCCTGTACTCCAGAGCCCAGACTGTAATCGACAGTTCCTTGTCCAGGTGGATGCCTCGGGGGCGGGTATTGGAGCTGTGCTCGCACAAGGAGAACCTGGGGAAGAGCGGCCTGTCCTTTACCTTCGTCGGAAACTCTTATCTCAGGAAACCAGGTACTCCACCATTGAGAAAGAGTGTCTCGTCATCAAGTGGGCCCTCGACAGCCTGAGGTACGGTCTCCTCAGCAGGGAGTTTGATCTTCATACAAACCACAGAGCGCTGACCTGGATCCAAACAATGAAGGATCGGAATGCCAGAGTAACACGGTGGTATCTTGAGCTTGAGCCTCTCAAGTTGATCCCATTGGCTTAAACTTTTGAATGATCCCTCACTGCATTATGAGTGATTGGAGAGTGATTGGACCACCTGCTGCTGATTGCCAAAGCACACGTACTGGAGGAACCACGCTGAGCTCTCTGCCACGCTAGATTCTGGGCGTTTTTAAGTATTTTTAAGTTTTAAAGTGTGATTTGAGTTTGAGTTTTATGCTAGTTTAACCACGCTAGTTTCACAGCGTTTAATGTTTTTTAATGTTTTTTAACGCTTTTTAACGGTTAGCTGCTAACTGAGAGGAACATTGTGGAGAGTAAACACACATCAGACATGGAGAGCAGCGGTGAGGTGGACACTGAAACTGAACTTAAAAACATCAAAGCAGAGCTGAGGACTGTGGAGGGGGAGATCCACAAGCTACTGGAATGACAGATCCGGCTAAACACAAGAATGGCCATGTTGGAGGCGGCAGGGGCCGGTGATGCCTCCCGTATGGCTGGGACAGCCATCAACTCCGGGTCCGATGAGGATGAGCCACAAGGTGCCCTGGCAGGTGCCCTGGCTACATCTACGCTGAAAAACTCCCATCTGCGCCTGCCAACCCCTATGCGCCCTCCGCGTTTCAGGCCAGGCGCAGCGTTTTTCACCCCTGCACCCATGGATGGAGCTTGGGTAGGCCTACGCCAGAGCCGCAGAGGCAGTAAAGGCCGCCCGAGATCCCCTCCACCTCCACCCCCAGTATTGAAACAGCGCTTGTAAAAGTAATAAATGATCTTAGAGTGAGCGCCGATAATAAAAATGTTTCTATTCTTGTACTTCTCGATCTGAGTGCTGCCTTTGATACAGTCGATCATGGGATACTTCTAAACCGTCTTGAAAATTGGATTGGTCTCTCAGGCACAGCCCTGACCTGGTTTAATACTTTTAATTTTGTTATTTATCTATTTTGTTAGTCTCGGTGACCATGTTTCAGACAAGCATGACATTTCTTCAGGTATTCCACAGGGTTCTATTCTTGGTCCTTTACTGTTTTGTCTGTATATGCTGCCACTTGTAAAAATTATTTGTGATCATGGAATGAATTTTCATTGTTATGCTGATGACACTCAGTTATATTTATCTGTAGCGCCAGATGACACTGATGCCCTAAATCCCTTGATAAATTACCTATCCAGCATTAAACAGTGGATGAGTAAAAATTTCCTCAAATTAAATGAAGATAAAACAGAAATTCTTATAATTGGTACAAATGCACACAGAGAAAAGATATCAAGCAAATTTGGAAGTCTGGCTCTACAGAATAAGCCTGAAGTAAAAAACCTGGGTGTTATTCTTGACTCTGAGTTGGATTTTAAATCACATATCAACAATGTTACTGAGATTGCCTTTTTTCATTTAAGAAATATTGCAAGAGACCCTACCTCTCACTGGAAGATGCCAAAAAGTTGACCCAAGCTTTTGTCTTCTCTCGCCTGAATTACTGCAATGCATTCTTTACTGGATTACCTAAAAAAAACTATTGATAGGCTGCAACTTGTACAAAATGCAGCAGCCAGAATTTTAACAAAAACCAGAAAAAGAGAACATATTACACCAGTTCTAGCCTCATTGCACTGGCTCCCTGTAACGTTGAGGATTGATTTTAAAACTATTTTACTTGTTTATAAGGCCCTAAATGGTTTAGCACCTTCATATCTCTGTGACTGCTTATCTGAGTATGTTCCAAACCGTTCCCTTAGGTCGTCTAGTGCTGGCTTGCTAAATGTCCCAAAAATGAATTACAAAAAGTATGGTGAAGCAGCTTTCTGTTCTTATGCACCAAAGGTTTGGAACAAACTCCCATTACAAATAAGACAAGCAACTTCTGTTGATAGTTTTAAGAAACAGCTCAAAACCCATTTTTATGATCTTGCTTTTAATTAATTCCACCTTTTTATTTTTAACACCATTGTTATTAATTCATATTTCTTTTATATTTCTTATACTTGTTTTATGCTTTTTATATCTTAGGATTGTTGTCTTAATACCTATGTTATTGATTTTTATTGTTTCTCTTGTAAAGCACTTTGAGCTGAATTTTATTATATGAAAGGTGCTATATAAATAAAGTTTATTATTATTATTATTATTATTATTAAGTTCTGTGGGCGCCATAAAGCAGGAGAGGACAACATGACTGCAGACTATCTCTCTTGGCTGCCTAACATCGTCACAGCAGGAGAGGAGGGTGGTAATGTGACGGAGAAGCCATCACTAGCCGCGGGCAGCACTTGGTAAATGCGCTCCTTACGCATACTGGCATACACACACTCACACACAAACACTGCCCTTTCTTCCCACTGTCATTGTAGTGAGTGCACGCACCACAATGCCTAGTTCTGGGTCTGCAAATACTTCACCATTTACCTCCCTGTAATGTATTTAAGACACAATTTATAATCATCAATAATTATGTGGATTTATTATTGTAATCAATTAGTTAACTTAATATTATGGACTAGCATGTGTTACTATATTGTTATAAACATTGTGGATCTTTGCAGATGTTTTTATACATATGTTAGGTTGATTAATTGTTAATGGGTATATGGTATCTCCCATCGAGTACAACGGGAGCTCATCCTCCACAGTTACAGCAGACTGGGGTTGGCTGTGCCCAGAACTGTAGCTGCCATTGCTTTTTTGGAGCCGTTTTCTAGTGCTTTGCTTTTGTAAATACTTTCTTTTGCCTTTATTAAATGGACATCTATTTTTTCCTTTTTATTATGGAGCACCAAATAAATACCATTGCACTGAAGTGCTGAGCGACTTGAGACATTTTTTGTCAAGCCCACACTCCATAAGGCAAATCCTTACATTAGCCAATACACTGAATTTCCAGAAAAGGTGACACAGTGTTTCCAAAGCCAAATTAACTGAATGTTTGTGAGGTCGATATTATGAAATTTGTTTAAATAATATATTGTAGAATATGTTGAGTTAATCATGACAGTAATTCCATTTCCATATTAAAACAATCTTCCTTTATTGATTGTAATTACTTGCAGGCTGCTAAACACACACATATATATATGTATATATATACATATACATATATATATATATTTTTACAATGTATTATTGCAACAAACTTCATTGTAGATTATAGTTTTTAATTCTAACTAATCACACTGTTCTGGTCAAATTCATGTAGTCGATCATTCATGACAGATTTTGTACTTGCAGTGAGAAAATGAACAAAGGCTTTGCTTTTTTTGCGATAAAATTTGTATTGATTTTGATATCAATTATCAGAGTCAGCAATACATCAAAGAAAAGAAAGTAAGGGAAAAGAAAAACACAACAATAATGAAAACAAAACAAAACCATCCCCACCAGGGATCCCCTCCCTCCCGTCCTCCCCCACCCATCCATCCGAAAAAAACACTCCCACCCACCCGCCCACCCGGAATCCAGGCCACCCATCCCGACACAAGGCTATTACAGTAGTGTTTCGAGTTTCTCAGAGATGGAACTCCACAGTTCTGCCACTGATTCCTTGGCCCCATGCATATGGGCTGTCGACAGCTCCAGATATATATACATATATATATCTGGATATATCAAGATATGCTAAAACCCATGCTTGAAAAGAAAGAGTATGGGGAGGTTTCCAGTGGGTAGCAACCAGTTTTTTTGCTGCTGTCAGCCCAGCTAAAAAAGCTCGCTTTTTGGGCAGTGTCAGGTTCAAGCTAGATAAATCGTTTAACAAAAATATAAAAGGCGAGTTGGGCACAGTATTCTCAAAAATCTTGGAGTGATTGGAAGCAATCATTCGCCAGAATCTGGCCACTGGAGGACACTCCCAAACCATATGTAAATAAGTCCCTGTCGCCTTTATGGGACACAGAGTGCAAGTTGAATCAGTGGTCACTTTCATTATACAAAGCTTCCTGGGAGTTAAGTACACTCTATGAATAAAATTATAATGGATTTGTTGGTGATCAGGGTTTCTGGAGGCTGTTAAAATGTTAAACCAGACTTTATACCAATCAAATGCTGGGACCAGATCTGGGAAATCGGCTCTCCATAGAGCGTCTAATGCCAGGGGCCTGTAAGCATGCTGTGAAATGAACGAATAGAGTCTAGAAACTAGGCCACTTGTGTCTCTGGTGCAATGTACAATTTTATGAAGTGGATGTGGTGGAGGAGGACTTTAAAGGTCAAAACTCCAGCAACACTTGTAGTATATAGAACAACTTTATTGTTAGACCAACGCGTTTCGGCTTGTGGCCTTCATCAGGGTCATTATGAAACACATTACAAACAACATTTAAATAGGGTAAGAGAAAAAAATTCAAAAAGGTAAAAAAATAATAAAAGACAACCAATCATATACATCCACACACATATCAGCCAATGGGGTACCTACAAAGATGGGTTGGGTATGGTCATGTGGCGGAGGACTTTGCCATGGAACTCCACTGGCCTTGAGAGCCAAACGTAATTGCAAATAAAAGATAAAAGAAAAAAGAAGAGCGCGAAGAGATTGAATTCTGTACATAGGTCCTGAAAAGAACATAAACCTTCATCTCCATACATATCTCAGAGTACACGGATGCCTCTCTCCCTCCACTGCAAAAACTGGATCGGTTGGTCTCCAATCAGTAGTCTAGGATTATTAAATAATGGGGAATTTGAGTTCCACGCATGAGAGTAGCCACACAGCCTCTCAACCGATCTTCATACAGAGAGCAATTGAGAGATAATAGGGCCAAAGCTACGACGGCACTGAGTGATGGGCAGGCTTTGTTTAGTGAAAGATGTAATGAGCAGTATTCAGATCTGGCTGCATCCCGAACCACAACACTGACTAGAAGGGTTTGGGTTTCCTCCTGAATGATGGACTATCATGATGTGTCTCTAGTTTATTGTTCTGTTTCTGCTGAACAGTTCAGCTCAACCAGCAGCTCTGCAGCTTCACCTGCTGCTGCTCTCACCAACACACTTATGGCTTTTGACATGTGAATGCCAGCGGAAACTTCTCCCACAAACACTGCAACTGTAGGGTTTCTCCCCAGTACGGGCTCTCATATGCAAAACCAGTTCTCCTCTGTGGGTGAACTGTTTTTTACAAACTGAGCAACTAAACGGTTTCTCCCCTGTATGAATTATCATGTGTGAACTTAATGTTCCACTCCGGCTGAATATTTTACCACAAACTGAGCAACTAAATGGTTTCTCTCCTGTATTAGTCTCGCATAGTCAGACCTATCTCCACACTTCATTTTAGCGCTGTGCCAGCGCTGGAGAAAGGTCTGGCTGCACCCATTATCTTTCTGGTATAGGGGAAAAAAACGCTCTGTCTTGTTTGTATTTCTTCAAACCAATCACAATCGTCTTGGGCGGCGCTAAGCCCAGGATGCAGCGATGGTGCCCTTGCAAAATAGTGTCAGGGGGGAAATTGTTTTGGTGGAACATTTGCACATGGGGAGGCGAGCCCTGGCATTAAAATGGCTAAATCCCCGCAAAAGAAAACACCACATAAAACAGTAAAACACGTATGTCGACTATGTGATACGACTTTTAGTAGCTAGCTCGGAGGTTGTTTTTGTTTCACGTAGCAACAGGGACTTTGAAAACGGTAACACACAGATAGCGGAAGCGGAAGGGGAGGAGAATTCCGTGTGAAATAGACGGCCAATGGCAGATTTATACCCACAGCCTACTTCCGTTGAGTCAGACTACTCCTATGAATTTGTACGAATTCTCATGTGTCGACTTAATGCTCCACTCTGGCTGAATATTTTACCACAAACTGAACAACTAAATGGTTTCTCTCCTGTGTGGACTCTCATGTGTCTCTTCAAGTTTCCTTTATCACCAAAACTTTTAGCACAGTCTGAGCAACTAAATGGTTTCTCCCCTGTGTGGATTCTCATGTGTGACTTCAAGTTTCCTTTATCACCAAAACTTTTAGCACAGTCTGAGCAACTAAATGGTTTCTCCCCTATGTGGATTCTCCCCTGTGTGGATTATCATGTGTTTCTTCAAGTCTCCTTTATCACCAAAACTTTTAGCACAGTCTGAGCAACTAAATGGTTTCTCACCAGTGTGGACTCTCATGTGTGTCTTCAACTGTCCTTTAAGACAAAAACTTTTAGCACAGTCTGAGCAACTAAATGGTTTCTCCCCTGTGTGGATTCTCATGTGTCTCTTCAAGTCTCCTTTATCACGAAAACCTTTAGCACAGTCTGAGCAACTAAATGGTTTCTCACCAGTGTGGATTCTCATGTGTGTCTTCAACTGTCCTTTAAGACAAAAACTTTTAGCACAGTCTGAGCAACTAAATGGTTTCTCCCCTGTGTGGATTCTCATGTGTCTCTTCAAGTCTCCTTTATCACCAAAACGTTTAGCACAGTCTGAGCAACTTAATGGTTTCTCACCAGTGTGAACTCTCATGTGTCTCTTCAAGTCTCCTTTATCACGAAAACTTTTAGCACAGTCTGAGCAACTAAATGGTTTCTCACCTGTGTGTATTCTCATGTGTTTCTTCAACTGTCCTTTATGACAAAAACTTTTAGCACAGTCTGAGCAACTAAATGGTTTCTCCCCTGTGTGTATTCTCATGTGTGTCTTCAACTGTCCTTCATGACAAAAACTTTTAGCACAGTCTGAGCAACTAAATGGTTTCTCCCCTGTGTGGATTCTCATGTGTCTCTTCAAGTATCCTTTATCACCAAAACTTTTAGCACAGTCTGAGCAACTAAATGGTTTCTCACCAGTGTGGACTCTCATGTGTCTCTTCAAGTCTCCTTTATCACGAAAACTTTCAGCACAATCCGAGCAACTAAATGGTTTCTCCCCTGTGTGGACTCTCATGTGTCTCTGCAGATTTCCCTTGTGGTCAAATCTTTTACCACAATCTGAGCAACTAAAGACTTTCTCACCAGTATAAGATCTCTGATGACATATGACTTCACTGTTTTTCAGTGAGTCTAAAGCTGACTGAGGTTCCCTAGTCTCCATCCAATCATCATCACTGTCTTCAGTCTCAGGTTCAGAAGAGTCTGACGTCTTGCCATCACTAGTTGGTTGTAAATGACTAGCTGGATCTAAGTTCCTGGCTGGTTCTGATACTCCACAGTCCTCTCCATCAGCTTCTGTTTTCATCTGTTCAGTTGAGCTGCTGGCTAGAGGCTCTGCCTCTCTGTTCTCCTCAGTTTGGCTTTGATGAAGCTGTGAGGACTGAGGTTTCTCTTCATCATCTTCACTTTTCACAGGGACAGGAGTGAACGGGAACTCGGTGATATCGGCCTCCTCCGGCCCTTGAAGCTGCTCTCCCTCCTGACTGGTCCAGATTTCCTCCTGTTCCTCTTTCATGTGTGGGGGCTCTGGGTCCTCCTGGTCCAGACTGGGGCTCCAGTCCTGCTGCTCAGGGGGAAGCTCTTCTTTACTGACCAGCAGCTGCTGGATGTCTGGAGGGAAGACTGAAACACAAACACATATTAAGGAAAACTGTCATTGTTTCTCACACATTAGCTTTGGAGGACCATTTTTGAACATTTGTGGCGCGTCGCCACAATATCGGCACGGCTGCCACAATATAAAACGTTTGTCAATGTAAAGGTATTTATCTAAATCGATCTTAACGCTGCACCTAATTTTCACATCATGTCATGTTTGTCATTAGGCCATGCACGAAACAGAAACTTAAAATTCAACAATTTGCTGCAAACTCACGTGTTAGTAACAGGATGTGTAAGCAGTAGCACTTTTTAATTGGAGTGGCATCAAGTACCCGGTACCAACATTACTCAATAATTTCTAAACTCGCAATTGATTTTGACAACAAAAACAGGCTAATGGAACGTTTGACACTGCTGGCTTGAGATGGCCTGCTCATACTGAATACTGAATTCTGTCAGCAAGCCAACATATCAACATTCTAAAGAATAAATATCCCAGCAAACCTGCTACTAATGAACAGCTATAACAACCATGCTATTAGCAAACATTGTCAGCCAACATATCAACCTGCAAAGAAGTCAATATACCAGTGAACATACCACTAACAAAAGGTACATATGCTCCAGTGAAACAAACAGTTAAAACCCTACAACACTCAAGGACACCTACAGTTGTAACTTTGTGCTCCCAGTCAGTGTGAGTCCTTCTTTGCCAGATCCCATTGTTGCTTCATATATATCCTTCATTGTCTGCTCTAAACTCCACCCACAAATGCCTAATTGACCTAGAAGTCTTAAGGTGGATAATCCAAAATATGGATCAACAGCGGCTACCTTACAGTGGTTTGGCTTGATTTTGTCAATGCTTATGGATCCATCCACCTCCACCCTCATCTTTGAGGCTCTCAAGCGTTACCACATCCAACACACATACAAGTTCTCATCAGCAGCTACTACAGTAACATCAAATTTAGGTTCACTGTAAACAACAGCACAACCTCGTGGCTAGCCCTGGAGAGAGGGATAGTCACAGGCTGCACCAGTTCTGTGATCTTGTTTGTGATGGGAATGAACCGGATCATTAAAGCAGCAGAGGTAAACAGAGGGCCCACAACAAATGCTGGTATCAGACAACCACCAAACAGAGGGTTCATCGATGACCTCACCATCACTACCACCACACATGTTCAAGCCAGATGGATCCACATTAGAGGAGACACCAAGCTGGGCTAGGATGACCTTCAAAACCCAGAAGTCTAGAAGCCTGGTGATAAGGAGAGGCAAGGTTACCAACATGTTTACCCTGGAGATCAAGGGTAAACATAGCAACAGGAGATGGCTTGGTGTACCCCCCAGTTTCTCAAGTATTGGCCTTTACAGCAAAACAGCCATGCTGCAACTCCCATCTTATCTCTGGTTGAGGAGTTCAAAGTGGCGAAGGCCAGACTGGTGGTCACATTACAGCACTCAGCTAACCCTAAAATCAAGAACATCAGAGTTGACGTCACAACTGGCAGAAAATGGTCAGCTACCAATGCAGTCAAGGAGGCAGAGAGCAGACTCCTACACAGTGACATCATGAGTAACATCTGCCAAGGAAGACAGGGCCTGGGGGGGACTAAGACCGTCCGATGGAGGTCAGCAAGCACCCCAGAAAGAAGACACCTGGTGCAGTGGGAATTCAGGAAGGTAAAAGAACAGCAGAGGAGATCAAGGGCAGTGGAGATGGGGGCGCAGGGGGCTTGGACTAGGTGGGAAACAACTGAGAGGGAGCTGTCATGGAATGACGTGTGGAGGATGGAACCCTTCAGAATACAGTTCCTAGTGAGATCTGTTTATGACCTCTCTCAAGGCCGCTACAGATGGAGGAATGATAATGTGCTGAGAGAACTGGCTGACACCCTGGAGAGGGAGAGGAAGAGGATAAGGATCCCGGCCAGGAAAGGACACCATATATCCTTTGTCAAACCGGGAGAGTCAAGAACACCTCAGCCAAAAAAAGAAGGCATTCTGGAGCAAGCCAAAGCATGGGAAATGCGGGTAGACCTCAACCAACAACTGGTCTTCCCTGCCATGGTCCGTACCACCCTCCGCCCAGACATAGTCTTGTGGGCTGAGGCGGAGAAGCTCTGGTAATGATAGAACTGACTGTGCCATGGGAGGAGAGGTGCATGGAAACCAACGAATACAAGAGAGCCAAATACACAACCTTGGCTGACAAGGTGCGGGAGAAAGGATGGAAAGTCTGGGTTTACCCAGTTGAATTTGGCTGCGGTGGGTTTCCTGCACAGTCGACATGGAGGATGCTTACAGCACTAGGCATCCAGGGGAAGAACAAAATATCAGCAAAGATCAGCACCAAGGTGGAAGCCATCCACGGATGGGCAGTGATGTGGCCAATCACTGCTGACTCCCCACCCTGAGAGTGTTCCTGGAAAAGGAGTCGAAACACTCGATGATGACTGATGACACCCATGGATTAGCAATCACCAGATTATATTCCAGGTACTGTTTTATCTGGGCAACCAGTGACACCCAGGAAAGGCTGGGCGACAACCAAGAGAAGAATGGTGACGCTGGAGAGACAGATGGCTGCTAGGACAGACTAGCACTGGCTGAGTTGGGTTAGCACCCCAATTCACAGTCCTCGTGAGAGGACAACCCAAACCAGCTACAGATAACCAGAATGAGCCATACCCCCAGGGCATTCCAAGAGGGGGGGGAGGATGAAAGGCCCAACAGGATGGATTACACGGTTACGATCAGGCTTGTACAAACGACACTGACAGGAGGAGTATATAAAAACACATGTCACTGCAGGAAGGTGTGTAAGAAGAGGACTACGAATCCACCAAACAATGGCAAAGTGCCAATTGGAGCAGGTGCAGCTGCAGCGCAGAGACACTGTGTCTGGTGAGACGCAGGAGGTTTCCAGCCAGGAAACGCACCACAGTGCTGATGACCTCCCCGCTGCTGCCCCACCCCAGGAGGACACTCTGCCCCCAGTGGAGAGTAGCAACTCCATGCTCCCAGAGAAAGCAGGACCCAACAAACAAAAAATCAAGTGACCACCAATGAACAACAAAGCAGCCTGGCAGTAACTGGATGAGGACCTTGATATCATCCTGGAAACTACACTGGTGGGAGGTGCAGAGAAGAAGATCTCATTGCTGTCAAAATTGGTTATTGCAGTAAGCAGTGAGAGATTTGGGACAGAGGAAGGGAAAAGGAAGAGAAGCAGTGCACAACCAAACCAACGGCAAGTGGAAATCTAAAGGCTACGCAAGGAGCCCCGGGTCAGGAAGCGCTTCAAGGAGGCGGACCAGCTGCAACGTAAGGGCCTGTAAGAGCTTAGAGACACGCTAAGAGCCAGACGCAAGTCACTACAGAATGCAGAGAGAATCAGAAGGAAGAGACGGGAAGCATCTCTAACCCATATAAATTTGTTGTTTGTTGCCACAACTTTGGAAGGGGAAAGATCTGGTCATCTTCAGGCATCAAGGCAGGAGATAGAAATACATCAAAGAGACACATTCAGATCACCTCAAAGACACACCACCTGGGGAGTGCCCCAGGATTACACCTGTGGAAAAGCCCAAAATCCAACTTAACATCGAGGCCCCGACATAGAAAGAGGTTACTGACATGGTGAAAAAGGCCTGTGCTAGCTATCTTGATGCTATCTTGTTTTTAATATGCAACGATAATGGCTATAATGATGCTAGCTTAGGTGTTAATGATAGAAATGGCATAAATGGTGCAAGAATAGTGTGTGAATGGCATGTTCATTGTACAAACCTGCTCTGCATAACTCTAGCCGAGGTTTAAAAACAGCGTCCAGAAGTTTGTATTGATGAGCATTCTCTTTTGAACGAGAAACTTCCTCCTCGTACTCTGCTATCGTTCTTTCAAACAGCCCAAATATCTCTTCAACAGCCGCAGTTAGTGGCTGGTTGACCAACGCTCTTGACAGAAAACTTGTTCTCCTGAACTTGTTGCTGACAGACAAACTTTGTCCTTCAACTCTCTGTGTCTTTGTTGATTTCAGTGAGTCTAAACCTGACTGAGGTTCTCTAGTCTCCTTCCAATCATCATCACTGTCTCCAGTCTCAGGTTCAGAAGAGTCTGAAGTCTTGCCATCACTAGTTGGTTGTAAATGACTAGCTGGATCTAAGTTCCTGGCTGGTTCTGATACTCCACAGTCCTCTCCATCAGCTTCTGTTTTCATCTGTTCAGTTGAGCTGCTGGCTAGAGGCTCTGCCTCTCTGTTCTCCTCAGTTTGGCTTTGATGAAGCTGTGAGGACTGAGGTTTCTCTTCATCATCTTCACTCTTCACAGGGACAGGAGTGAACGGGAACTCGGTGATATCGGCCTCCTCCGGCCCTTGAAGCTGCTCTCCCTCCTGACTGGTCCAGAGTTCCTCCTGTTCCTCTTTAATGTGTGGGGGCTCTGGGTCCTCCTGGTCCAGACTGGGGCTCCAGTCCTGCTGCTCAGGGGGAACCTCTTCTTCACTGACCAGCAGCTGTGGAGCATCTATCAAGAAAGACAAAAATATATACAACCAGTTAATTGCTACTTAATTATATCAAGAAAAAAAACAATAAGACAGATCACCCATTTCACAATATTTTACAATTTTGCCCTCAAAATATCAGTAACACCTGAGCTAACATTTTCAGGATAGGTAGAGGGGTTTGTGCCCCAAAGACCCTGGGAGCAATGCTGACAGAAGCCTTGTGCTTCTGGTAGGGACACCCGAGGTAAATTGGTCTCAGGCAAAGGGCTGGACAAATACCAATGCAAAAAGACTACCTGGAAAGAAGTCTCAGATTCAGAGTGAACAATACAGATTTCGTTCTGGTCATGGAACAGTTTTAATTCCTCAGAACAGTCTTGCACTTCAGATAAAGAAAGGAGGAAGATTCTCCATTTCCATCTGTGTATGTGTGTGTGGTTCATTTAGTGTTCCTGGGTCCGTCTCACACTGATGGGCTGGTAGATAACGGTCGTTAATTTACCTTTGGAATGTGTGAGAGAGTACCAAACCTCTTTTGCTGTGGTCGCATCCTGTTGTTAATCTCATGAGATGTCTTGTGGAGACATCTCTGGCTGGCATAGACTCAACTCCTTGAGCCGTGGACTGTGTCAATTCTACACCTTTACGGCCTAGAGGTGGGAGGCCATTTGTGCTGACACAAAGGGCCACAGAAAGGTTGTGGGGTTTCTGCAAATTGTGTCCTGTGTCTCGCTACACAATAAACAACCATTTTAACACCCATTCTACAGCCTTTAGGAACAGCCATTGGTTAAATGGAGATATTTTTGGTGGTTGAAATTGTTCTAAGTTTCCTGGTATTTTCTGTTTATTCTGTCAAATATTAATTTTTGCCTCTAATTTACCCATCCATTATATACTCATACTATACTTCAGATTTTTGTTCTGTACATTTCAATACTTCCTTTTTGCAAACGCGACACATTTTTAGTCTTTTATTTTGAAAGCCAGACCACCGAACTTCCTGTCTTAGTTTGACGTCGTGCGTGAAGCTTGACGGAGCGGAGCTGAGCGAGGCAAACATTTTTAGACATTGATTAATGAATGGAGCAAGTTTAAAGACAGCAGCTTGTAAAATAATGTAAAAGCGGTGATCTGTCACTTTACTGAGATCAGTGCAGTAAGTATAATGTAGAAAAACCTTCTACAAACCTGCTTTGTTGATCTGGATCTCAGGCTTCAGAACATCTTCCAGCAGCCTGCGTTGGCGATCAATCTCTTCTTCGTACTCTGCTATCGTTCTTTCAAACAGCCCAAATATCTCTTCAACAGCCGCAGTTAGTCGCTGCTTCACCGACGCTCTCAGCTTCTGGACTTTAGACATTTTCACACAGGAACAGGAACTTTTCTTCCTGAACTTTTTACTGACAAACTTTGTCCTTCAAAGCTCCAACAGCTTCACAGCTAAACCATTAATCTGAGTCCATAAGAGAGAGCTGCTGCTTCTTCTTCTTCTTCTCACGGCTTGTTGCCGTTACCGTGTTGTTGTTAGCTACTTTAGCATAAAATGGAATTCACTTTGCGGGTGTTTCTGCCTTCTGTTTCAGTTATAGGCTACGTATTCTTAGTACTACTCGTTATTGTATAATAACAACTGGGTCAAAACACAACCTGCTCCCTCCCTGTCTGCTAGCTATGCTAACTTAAAAAGCTTTGTACCTAACCCTACCGGGAGAAGAGTCTGAGGTAAAACCTTAAGAAAGAAGAGCGAAGGGCGCGAGCTCCATTCAGATAGAGTTATCCATACACACACAGTCTTCTGCTGCTTCATTAAACATGGAAACTAGACTTTAGAAAGGAAAACAACGGAAAGTAATCCTCCGCTCACGAAAGTTTACAGACACCGGCCGCCATCTTGTGCGACGTCACGTTTCTTCTTCTTATAGAAGTTGTGGCAGTTTAGATGCAGCTAGGCATAGCACCGCCCTCCACAGGATGATATAAGCTCCAACATCCTCAGTCTTGATTAAAATCTGTACTCGGCCATATGTAGAAAAAAACGTGTAATTATTTGGTCATTCTTTACTTGACAAAGCAAAGTATTCAAAGGAAAATACTTTGACTAGACTTTGAAAAATATTTTCCAGCTACTTTTTCAATATGAGCTTTGCATCTAGCCAGACCCCCAAAAATGTGAATGTTTTAACTTTGTCCAATGTGACAAACCAACCAATTAACCAAAAATCCTGGACTACAACCAGCCTGTGGAAGTAACAAAGTGGTCCGTCATTAACCACTGAGTCACTGACCAGTAAACTTAACTATTATTGACACTGAAAGTGATTCACCTGCACTCACACTCCACAGACCACTGACCAACTGACCTGGACCACAAGGACCACTGGTTCAGCTCATATTTAGAAACAGTTAAATAAAATGACTACTCACATATCTGATAGATAGATAGATAGATAGATAGATAGATAGATAGATAGATAGATAGATAGATTACTATCTAGGTATAACTGCAAAATACAGTGCAACAATAAGAATATAGGCATAATCGATAATAGAATATATTTAATAGACAAAGAATTATGATTTCTGACATTTCTTCGGCTAACAAAAGTGTTGCCAACACGGCCAGAGAAGGAGAGAGAAGGTGGAAGGTGGATTAGGACCACAAAGACCACTCACTAACTGGTCCGGACCACAACCGACCACTAGCTTCAGCGCCCCTAGTGGTAGAAACCAGCGGTCCGGATTAGCGACCATGGTCCGAGGACAGACCACTGAATTGGCTACAACCCCCTGGAGAAGAGCCTTCAGTAGCTGCCTAGTTAGATATTCTACATTCCTCTCCTTCCTCCATACAGCTCCATCGTCTGCAAAAGCAATTGATCATCAGACTAAATAACACACGTCTAATAAAAGACAACCAGGCAATCTATCATGAAACATAAATTTCGGTGTATTCTTTGACTCTAACATTTGATGAGAAGGCAAAGCAAGTTCTCCTGTCATGTTGTCGAATTGAGAAACATCTCTAAAATGTCATTGTTTTTACCCATTGCCAATATGAAAAAAGTCAATGAGTCAGAAAATCAATGAATTAAGAATCTCAAGAGTTGATACAGAAAGCAAAATGATCAAAATGGGTTGTTCAGAAGAGAGTCTAGAAAGACAGACCTGATTTAGCGAGCCTTAGCTCCTCAGGCAGGCTGATCCACAGTACTGGGCTCTAATGGAGCGCTGGGTCTCCTCTGGTCTTCAGTCCGGACTGTGGAGCAGGCAGGAGGCCGCTGGCTCACAGGGAGTTAAGGGAAGGCAACACTGCACAGCAAGATATATCTGATATGTAGATCCATAGGACAACATGGGTGTCAGCGCTAGTTAGCTGGTGAACTCCACTCAATTCCAAAATATGAGGCACGTATACAGAGAAGAACGCCGCTATTGAAACATAATGGACAACATTTCAACATCCACATTTTAACCATTCTTACATGGACCACAATACACGGCTGAAATTTTGCAAAGATCCAAATATTTTTTTTCTAATATGCAAAATCACATGCTAAATAATTAAATTGATGTTAATTTTATTAAACTGCATGGTAATATGAAGAATGAAAAAACAAATGTTCAAATATTCCCTCATTTGTGTCTCACACAATTTTAATTCTTCAGGTTACTGATGAGGTTTTGGCAGATGACCAAATAATCCTGATCATCATCTTGCACAACTTCAAGAGAGTTGCAGAGACAACAAATTAGGCATTCCATTCCTCCTTATGGTTAGTTGTGAGGACTAGAAAGTAGCGGTGGGATGGAAAGTCACCAACAGCCAATTCAGTACAAATATTTTTATTTAACCTTTATTTAACCAGGTAAAAGGTAAAAGATTCAGTCTCTCAAGTGCCAAAAACATTAAAAAAACATTTATAGACAAAGTGAAATTAAAAACCAGACCAATCCTAAACATTCTTATAATTGTGATTAGTGAAAGAACTGAACGACTGGATGGCCATAGTAAGACGTGAACTCTGAGTCTCCAGTTTATTGTTCTGTTAAACAAATCAGACTGTTAGGATACTGTGTTGCCAAAGCAGTCTGGACTCTATATAGTCATACAGTGTGTCATGTTATACATTAAAATGCAAAAAGGAAGCCAAGAAACATAGAAAAGGAAATTTAAAATGCAATATTATATATTAATAAAGTAGCAAGTCATAGTAACAAAATGGTAAAAAAAACAAAAACAAAAAAAATGTGCTATATATCATGTAATTTACAGAGTCATACATATTGACAGTCAGTAGTTGTACAGTGTGAATCACAATGTCTTGAACGATGTAAAACCGAAATATATTTTCCAGCTATAAACATGGAGTCATCTTCCTCTCCAAGGATCACAGCCGGTTTATGAGAATCAGACAGTAAAGAAAATCCCTTATTTATGTTTTCAAATTTTGTAAGGAATATTTTTATGATGGTTTCATATTTTATATTAGTTCAGCTCAACCAGCAGCTCTGCAGCTTCACCTGAACCAGAACACTTATGACTGCTGACCTGAGACTGCCAACTAAAACTTTTCCCACAAACACTGCAGCTGAACAGTTTCTCTCCTGTGTGGAGTCTCATGTGTGTTTTCAGATTTCCCTTTAAACTAAATCTTTTACCGCAGGCCGAGCAGCTGAAGGGTTTCTCCCCTGTGTGACTTCTCATGTGCGTCTGCATATTTCCCTTTCGACTAAATCGTTTACCACATGCTAGGCAACTAAAGTCTTTCTCCTCAGTATGAGATGTCTCATTATTTACAAGGATCTCGTTGTTCTGCAGCGCGTCTGAACCTGACTGAAGTTCCCCAGTTTCCTTCCGATCATCATCACTACAGTTTGAGTCTACAGTTTCACTAACACACTTATGTTTTTTCATGTTTGAGTAAGCACAAAATCTTTTCCCACAAACGCTGCAACTGTATGGTTTCTCTCCCGTGTGTATCCTCATGTGCGTTTTTAGGTTTCCATTTTCACTAAAACTTTTACCACAAAACAAGCAACTAAATGGTTTCTGCCCTGTGTGGTGTCTCATGTGGGTCTGCAAACTTCCCTTGTAGCCAAATGTTTTACCACAAACTGAACAACTAAATGGTTTCTCCCCCGTGTGGCATCTCATGTGTGTCCGCACATGTTCCTTCAGACCAAATCTTTTGCCACAAACTGAGCAACTAAATCGCTTCTCCCCTGTATGACTAATCATGTGTCTCCACAGAGTTCCCTTGCGGCCAAATGTTTTACCACAAACTGAACAACTAAAGAGTTTCTCTGTGGTGTGAGATCTCCTAAGATTTACAAAGACTTCATTGTTTTCCAGTGAGTCTAAACCTGACTGGGGTTCTCTAGTCTCCTTCCAATCATCATCTCTGTCTTCAGTCTCAGGTTCAGAAGAGTCTGAAGTCTTGCCATCAATAGTTGGTTGTAAATGACTAGCTGGATCTAAGTTCCTGGCTGGTTCTGATACTCCACAGTCCTCTCCATCATCTTCTGTTTTCATCTGTTCAGTTGAGCTGCTGGCTAGAGGCTCTGCCTCTCTGTTCTCCTCAGTTTGGCTTTGATGAAGCTGTGAGGACTGAGGTGTCTCTTCATCATCTTCACTCTTCACAGGGACAGGAGTGAACGGGAACTCGGTGATATCGGCCTCCTCCGGCCCTTGAAGCTGCTCTCCCTCCTGACTGGTCCAGAGTTCCTCCTGTTCCAGACTCGGGCTCCAGTCCTGCTGCTCATGGGGAACCGCAAACAGCTGTGGACCATCTAACGCAGAGGACAAAAAAAATCTAATTTTACACACACATATATATATATATGTATATATATATATATATATGGCAGCATACACACGCACAATATACGCACAATAATTCATCTTCTTCTGCTTTGCTAGTAGTAGTAGCCAGTAGGCTGGGGAGGGGCATGGCTTTGCAGTTTTATCTGAAATCCCATATTTGGGCCAATTAATCTTCCTATATCACATGTAAACAGCTGCTCATGGCTGCACTTACTTGCAAAAAAACGGTCTTGGAGGAGCAGGTGGAATGAGACAAATACAGCTTTACATGTATGAACCCAATGAACCAGAGGAGTTAGAAGATGGAGCCAGCCATCACTAGTTTCTCTCCTAGTCACATTTACAGCTTCCGGCACCCACTGTTTTGATTCTCAATGCGAGCATCTCACTTCATCATTTTAGTTGGTTTTAGTGGTTTTATTCTTTTATTTTCGTTTTTGAACGTTTAAGCAGTGTCGGTAGCGAGTTTTAAAGGACTTTTATCTCGATCCGTACCTCTGGTTCTATTTTGGCTGGCTAGGCTGCTTGCTAGCTAACCGGCTTATCAACCTACACGGTACGGACAGTCACTTTTGGCCAGCTGGCTTGTCATATTGCCTTTTGCCATATGTGCCGATTTGGATTTTAAAAAAAATGAACTCTACCGCCCCACTTACCAAGTCGGAGTCGGTTTGCTGCTTGGGCTGCAAATACCTGGCCGCGACGGTCTGCGCCCTCTCACCTGGAGCTGCTTGCCCTGAATAGGCAAGCGGCCAAGGAGGATAAGTGGACGGGGAATGAAACCGATACTACCATCCCTTGGTCTGGTGCTCCCCCTGCGAACTGTTCCACCCCTCGTCCATGCATCTCATGGGCCGAAGTAGTGGTCAGGGGCAAGTCGATGGGAGCTAGCCGACAACCTGCTGTCCCCGTGCCCCCCCGCTCTCCCCACCACCAACCGCTTTCTGGCACTCGACTGCGAGGACGGGACCTGACAGTGTTGGTTGCCCACACTCCCCAGCCACAGCCTGAGGACCAGGGCCAGATAACCCGCAGACTTTCAAAAAGCTGCTCCGGAGAAACGGACCCTCCTGGACCCTCCTGGACCCTCCTCTCCGAGCCTCGCCGGTTCCCGTCCCTCCTGCTGCCGTCACCGCTGCCCCAGTCCATCACCCCTCCTCCTACAGACTCCACTACCTCTATACTGAGCAGCTCGATGGTGAGGGAGGTCTCCCTGCCCCGGATCGCTGGTTCATCGAAAACTCTCCGTTTCCCGGGCGCTCGGTTCTCGGATCTACGACGGAGAGAACTGGGGCTCGGATGCTGTCTGACAACATCAGTGCCTGCCTATGCGTGACAGCCTAGAAAGGTAGAAAACGCAGGGGGTTCCCCAAATTTTTGAGTAGCCAGCCAGATGGGAAAAGTAACCGGCTAAGGGATGTTTGTGGCGGCAAGATACATTTTTCCGGTGATGCCACTTTTTACCAAACCTTAAATATGTTTAGGAAAGCATGACAATTAAAATAAAATGAATACACATTTTTATTAAAGGCTCAATTGAAAAATAAACGGATAATCTTTATTAATTATGAATGTTTAATGTACTTTCTTGAGTCAGTGCAGAAATGCAATTTTTAAATTGTAGGAAATAAGTAGGTTAAAACAAAAATATAACAAATAGTAATAAATATAAGAACAAAGTTCATATTTTAGTCTTCTCAGAGCAATACTGGATCTCTCTCCTGAGTACTACTGCACTCACAGAACTGAGATCCAATAATTATGGAAACATAAATCAGTTTAAATAATGAGGAAATGCCCCAATTTTACATGATCATAACACTTGCATATTGGGGCTTTAACAAATCCTCCTAAAACAGAAGGCCCTATGATCTTTCCCTGTTCCTCCCTTTATTTCTCTGGCCCTCAAAACTCAATCAGCCTGATTCAATGTGAACTTGGTAGCCAGTCAGCCAATATTAACCCTTTCACCAGTGTGACAGCCTGGCTCTTTGACTGCAACAAAGGTGATTCTGTTGACTTTAGGGCTGCAGCTATCGATTATTTTAGTAATCGAGTATTCTACCGATTATTCCATCGATTAATCGAGTAATCGGATAAGAAATACTTTTACTTTATTAAAGAGCAATAGTAAATATACAAAAGAGAAAAGCTGTCCGCACGAAGCTGTCCATACGACACTGTGATTTACTGAAAACGAGGTGAAATAATAATTATTGATATTTATTACTAGGCCTAAATATCATACAAGTTCATAAGACTGGCTAATGTACATTTATTTGCTATGTTGAAGGGTTGCCCTACACCTGCTGACCCTACTCACTGCAATCAAACTAAACTGAATATACCTGCTGTATTGGACTGGTGCATTTTAGGCTCCAATTGCTACTTACACCACCTGATATTTTGCTTTCTGGGGTATTTTATGCATCACTGTGAGGGGAGTAGGTGTGTGTGTGTGTGGGGTGTGTGTGTGTGTGTGTGTGTGTGTATGTATGTGTGTGACTATCATAATAATAACATGAATGAAGCTCAGGCTTTCACAAATTGACTGCAGCATTTTATTTTCTGTGGTTATTTTCTTGAGCAAAACTTAGCTAACTTAGGGACATCATAACTAGCCACCATATTGATTTACGTTCTTAACTAGCCATTACATATAGCCATAATTAACGTGCATTCTTTACTAGCCTTCATCTCATCCCGTTTTAATATTAAGTGCTGACTCCGCCCACCCGGGCCAGTTTCGGCGTACGCCGGTAGCAATTACAAGTGGACCCTATCCTACAGTCCCTGCTCTCAGCGGAGGGAAGGAGCTACGCTGTGTGTGGGAAGCGCTGTGACCGTCAGACCTCTCTGGATTAGACAAGCAAGTAGAGAAAACCGGCATCAGCCGAACCAATTTATTGCCAAATGCTTTGGGATTCAACACATTAACATTGCTTCCCATGGTCAGAAAAAGTCGGCAGATTTGTCGCTAGTCGCTTTAGAGAAATAAAGTCGCCAGGGGGGTCTGAAAAGTCGCTAAGTCTAGCGACAAAGTCGCCAAGTTGGCAACACTGGATCCGAAACTTTGGACACTTTCTGTCGTTTTCTCTGGCCTGTCTCTTCTCTTCGCCCCTCGCTATTTTCTCTCTCTTTCTCCAGCGCGTTGTGCAACAGTAATAATCATCCGTGCGAAACACTGAGCGTGTATATAGTTATATGGATTAAACGAAGCTTCGATGCAAAGAATTTGCATCGATGATTTTTAGTAATCGAGTTACTCGAGTTTCTCGAGGAATCGTTTCAGCCCTATGTCAGTGTGTGTCACCATGTCAGTTAACAAAGTGGAGGATACATGAACCAATGTCGCTTAAATAAATGTTGGAGATGAGTTTATCCACGAAGCCGCTGGGAAGCTTCTGTTTGGCAACCTACGCCTACACTCTCAAAAAAGTGACATAAGTTCTCCTCTGTGGTGCATTAATGTTCCTCACAGTACAACTTGAGTTGTTTATGGAACAATAAGCAATCGGTAAAATCCTAGATATGCGCAACAGAACGGGCGACCGGACGGAACAATAACGGAGCCGCTGTAGCAGCCTAAACTGCCGAGCTGCAGCTGGGCCGCAACAAGTTTGGATCCGCAAACGAAACACATGCTGTGTAGTTCAGGGTCACAGCGGTGCCTCTGCATCCCCGACCACTGTCCAATCAGAGCGGGTCTTCTCTGCCGCTGGGCTATGTGGTGCATTACTCTGGAGCATTTGGACATGCTGATCTTTATAAATAAAAATGTTTAGGCAACAGGCCTGAAACAGTTAACCAGTCGATCTGGTCAACAATAGACCTTTTAATTTCCTTTGGAGTTTGGAAACGTTATTTCAGTCTGACTAATATGAGAATATGAGAATGCAAGATGAGAATGCGGCAGGGGGGGCTGACGAAAAAAGTTTGGGAACCACTGGCCTACACAATGATATTCTTATTTTGTGTTATGATTATAGCCTCCATTCAGCTTCCATATGCTGATCAGTGTGAGTCAAGTTGTTTGTCTGGATAATGTTTTGATCAGAAGTGTGTGGTGTGTTTTTGGGTTGTGGGTTGTAACATATTTGGGCCTAATTAACATTGATATTTGATCGTTACCTTGATTCATTTAGATGAACAAATCACCAAAAAGATACGAACTTCCCAACACTAAGCACAGCTTGATTTGGAGTGATGACGTGCTGGTGGCGATGGGCCTACTAGCTGTTAGCCATTAGCTCACGAACAGAAGCACGCGACGGACTCTGTCCCTCCTGTTCAGTCAGCTGGTTTAAAGGCAGCAGCTTGTAAAATAACGTAAAAGCGGTGATCTGTCACTTTACTGAGATCAGTGCAGTAAGTATAATGTAGAAAAACCTTCTACAAACCTGCTTTGTTGATCTGGATCTCAGGCTTCAGAACATCTTCCAGCAGCCTGCGTTGGCGATCAATCTCTTCTTCGTACTCTGCTATCGTTCTTTCAAACAGCCCAAATATCTCTTCAACAGCCGCAGTTAGTCGCTGCTTCACCGACGCTCTCAGCTGCTGGACTGAACACATTTTCACACCGTGACAGGAACAGAAATCTCTGTTTTGCTTAGCAGCTAAACCGCAGCCATTACAGTCACGTAGCCTGTTGTATGGCGCACTGACGTGACGTCATACGCTTACTTCAGTCGGAGGGGGCACGTTCCGATTGAACGATATGTTCGCTCATAAAAACCCTCCTCGCGTTCACGCACTACCGTCTCCTTTTAAACTCAGACATCCGACTGTTGATATCGACCACAATGTGCTTTCTGACTCAGCATCTACTTACCGCCAGAGGTCGTGTTGCTTTTGGAGACAAGCGGTCTAAAATCAGACAAATCACCAGGAATCTGTACAAGTTTGAACTCATCAGCTCTTTCCACTGCATAAGCATAAAAGTGGTCATCAAAACAGTTGACATTCACAACCCGTACAAAAGCTAGAGCAGTGCCTTTGTCTACCTGTGGGAGGAGATGAAATATTTCTCCACAGACTGGTTCATCTTTAGTATCTGTTGTCATAACAACAGTCCCTGTTCTGTATGTCTGTCCACACAAAGTCACCACATCGTTTCTGCAATGTCCCCTTCAAGGGTTGACCTGAGGTTATCAATCAACTGTTCAGCTTTGTCTAGGGATCTGAGAATAACCGGAAATGCATTTGGAACACACATTTCTTAAAATTGCACACATGTGCTTGTCTTTTGAGAGGGTTGTGCTTGGCTTCAAACCTCATACACCATAGTTTGGACAGCGGTCCAAATAAGACCATCATGCATCAAGCTTGAAGCTTGCCAATGAGCTCCGACACTTTGGATCGTCTCGCAGTCTTTGACACTGGCAAGTCACAGATACATTTGAGAAAAATGAAAACTGAAGCAAGCTGAGTAGGATAAGCAACATTGCATACCCAGTAAAACTTGAACAGCTTATCCAAGGCACAGGTTAGGCTGTCATCATGCAGTGGAATGGCGACCTTGTCACTTTGCTTGGCTGTCAGATGGCCGATGCACACTAGCTGTGGCTGATGGGTCCTCAAAGATGCCTCATCGCTGTTACAAAGGGAGGGGATGCTGGTCCCATGCTTGAGAAAAGAAAAACACACACAACAAACTTCTTTAACACTGGTTTCAACCCCAAAACATTCCAAATATTGAATGTGCTTCACAAACAGTAAATTACATTTGAGATGATTATTAGAGGAGAGAGGAGAGAGTAGAGAGGGGAGAGAGGAGAGGAGAGAGGAGAGGATGAGACAAGGACAGGAGAGGAGAGAGGGGAGAGGAGAGGAGAGAGGAGAGAGAGGGAAGAGAGGAGAGAGGAGAGGAGAGAGGGGAGAGGAGAGAGAGGGAAGAGAGGAGAGGAGAGAGAGGGAAGAGAGAGAGGGGAGAGAGGAGAGGATGACACAAGGACAGGAGAGGAGAGAGGGGAGAGGAGAGGAGAGAGGGAAGAGAGGAGAGGAGAAGAGAGGAGAGGAGAGAGGGAAGAGGAGGGAGAGGGAAGAGAGAGAGGGGAGAGAGGAGAGGAGAGAGGGGATAGGAGAGGGGAGAGGAGAGGAGAGAGGGAAGAGAGGAGAGAGGGGAGAGGATGAGACAAGGACAGGAGAGGAGAGAGGGGGGAGGATAGGAGAGAGGGAAGAGAGGAGAGGAGAGAGGGGAGAGGAGAGAGAGGGAAGAGAGGAGAGGGGGAGAGAGGAGAGGAGGAGACAAGGACAGGACAAGAGAGAGGGGAGAGGAGAGAGAGGAGAGGAGAGGAGAGAGGAGGAGACAAGGAGAGGAGAGGAGGAGACAAGGACAGGAGAGGAGGAGACAAGGACAGGAGAGGAGAGAGGGGAGAGGAGAGGAGAGAGGAGAGGAGAGGAGAGAGGAGGAGACAAGGACAGGACAGGAGAGAGGGGAGAGGAGAGAGAGGAGAGAGGAGAGGAGAGAGGAGACAAGGAGAGGAGAGGAGGAGACAAGGACAGGAGAGGAGAGAGGAGAGGAGAGGAGAGAGAGGAGAGAGGAGGAGACAAGGAGAGGAGAGGAGGAGACAAGGAGAGGAGAGAGGGGATAGGAGAGAGAGGAGAGAGGAGAGAGGAGAGAGAGGAGAGGAGAGAGGAGAGGAGAGGAGAGGAGAGAGAGGAGAGGAGAGGAGAGAGGAGAGGAGAGGACAACATAAACAACATACCGGTACAAAGTCCAGTAGGTATGCCGGCTGACTTCCTGCTGCATCGGGTTGAGGCTGCTGCACCTTCCTGAAGCCGCTGGTGGAAGCAGGTGTGTGAGAACCTGCAGCATACTGAGGCACAGCTCATCTGTTTGAAAAGAGCACAAGCAAATGGTTTTCTAAATGTTAAATTATTACATTTAGTGGATGTTTTAATTAATAAAGTACCCTATTATACGGTAATCAATCACACAATTTTGCACAAAAACTAAGATAGCAAAGGAATCATAAAATGAAAACTATTTACCATCATTCTGGTTTCCAGTCTGAGGACACAACACCCTTCTCCAAAATGGCAATCTGCTTCAGTTTTGGGATAATGGACGACTCCCACCTCCGCATGAACATCTCTGCCTTCCCATCCATCTTCCAAACTTTATATCTAGCTGATATAGGAAACCGCAATCACAAGTACATGTGTTACTTAGATCTAAAATTACTACTTTCATGTTAGATTATTGACCATTTTCAAGCCCCACTTCAACCACAAAGCTCATATCAGTGAATACCTGGGATAAGTAAACATGAGTCTTACCAAACGAGGGTACTGTTGGACGATGTCTGCAGCTGTAGGCGACTGGGTGCTGATCCAATTTCTGCGATGGCTGAAAGTCTTTTCCGTCGCCGTCTTGATCGGGCCCATGTTCTCTGGTGATGGCTTCATTCTTTTGATGACAGTCAACCATTCACTTGGGTCTTCATCCGCTGAAGGCTGAGCTGCTGATGCCGCACTACAAGGCAACTTCCTCTTCAGTATGTTCCTGCAACATTACAGGAACATACATGTATGTCTAATGTTCTCAACATGTCTAAGTTGAGATGATCTGTTCCAGTTGAAGTCCTGCTCTGTCAAGGGGAACTGGATTTCTTAGATTTCTGGGTTTGATTATTAAAAATAGCATATGTGCTCTGTCCTCTAAAAACAATTTTTTGCAATTTTGCTGTATTTTTTTAACACAGAATCACTGAGCGTGCCATTGGATGATCCTGTGAACAGTATATGATGTTATCCTTAGTGCCATTGTTTTCCTTGACCATCAAGGTGTAGACTGTGTCAACAAAATATTTTCGTGAAAGAATGACCTCATTTATTAATAAGTTTAAAGTATACCATTTACAGTAAAACACTTCAGCGCATTGTGGGCTCAAGATGCTGTGTACCACGTTTGGTGTCAATTGAACATAAAATGTGGGAGGAGATAGTAGTTTTACAGTTTTTGAAAAAATCTGAATGATGGACTTAATAATTTGCACTAGGTTGCAGCATATGAAAGTTTCTTTTCACTTGTGTCTATATTTTGGTGAAAGTTGCAAAGCCGCAGCACGTACGGCTCAGTTTTGATGAATGTTCAAAGTTTTGGACTTTAGCCGGTTGCTATAGCGCCACCGTGGGGAGAATTGTCACCAAACTTGATGACACGTCGTTTTGGACCGAACCGGACTGCTGTGCAAAATTTAGTTTTCATTCATTCATTCATTCATTCATTCATTCATTCATTCAAGTATAACAGTATATGATGTTATCCTTAGTGCCATTGTTTTCCTTGACCATCAAAACATACAGTAGGTGTAGACTGGAGACAGAGTTTGGGTTTCTCTATGAAATAAGAAACCAAGACAACCATTTTGGCAATGAACAAAAAATATAATTTATTAATAAGTCTCTTTTTTTTTTATCCTGTGATGTTCAGTCAGCAGATATGCAGATTGTGCTCCCACGATCAACTCCACCATGCATACAGTCACATTTTTTAATTGCAAAATTTTGTGCCACCAATACAGTGGAGAGTCACATCCATAACTTTCAAATCCACCCAATTTCTTCAATTTGTTCTCCACATAAAATTTTGATATGAGGACCCCAGGAAGATTACCTGTGCTTTAGGGCAAAGCTAATGGGGATCCTAACAAATAAACAAATAAACAAATAAACAAATATGAAATGACTTGTAGAATACACTGAATTAATAGTGACAGTAATTACATTTACATAATAAAACAATTTTCCTTGATTGATTTATAAATTCTCTAAGGGCTGCTAAAGAGTAAACTTTTTACAATGTTTTCTTATGATGAAATTTATTGTACTTTATAATCAATTTATCTAATCAAAAACACTGTTCTGGTAAACCCATACAGTTAATTGTTCACAACAGATTATTTTGTTTTTGTCCATGGGAAAAAGAATAGGCACTTTGTTTAGTAAAATGTGTATGAGCAGTATTCAGATCTGGCTGCATCCCGAACCACATCACTGACTAGAAGGGTTTGGGTTTCCTCCTGAATGATGGACTATCATGATGTGTCTCTAGTTTATTGTTCTGTTGCTGCTGAACAGTTCAGCTCAACCAGCAGCTCTGCAGCTTCACCTGCTGCTGCTCTCACCACAACACTTATGGTTTCTGACTTGTGAATTCCAACCAAATGTTTTCCTACAAATCCTGCAACTGAACGGTTTCTCTCCTGTGTGGTTTCCTCAGATATCTGGTATCATTAAAACTTTTACCATAAACTGAGCAGTGAAAGGGTTTCTCTCTCTCTAATATATGTGTGACAAAAAATATGCCTTTCTCCTATGCACACCTATGTGCCATCTACTGTTTGAAATATGCACTTAATCCAGTTAACATGGCAGCTGGATGCATCCACAAAATGCATTTTTGTCCCATGAAATGTGTTTCATGTCTTTCATGAAATAGATTTTGTACCACAATTTTTACCAAATTTTGTGAAAATTCAAATACAAATTAATACATCTACCTAAATGAATTTAAATATAAGCTTACTTTGTCCACAAAATCAAAAGTCACACTAAATTTTGTGCTTGAAATTAAATGTTTCTGTGTTTTCTTAAACAATGAGCTTTTGGATTTTGTATTATGAAAATGCATTGTGCGACAAAAATCAATTTCTTGCACAAAATTCACAAGAGTTGGCGGCCCATAGTATTCAGATATAGCTTAACAATTCAGCTCAACCAGCAGCTTCACCTGCTGCTGCTCTCACCAACACACTTATGTCTTTTCACATGTGTCAGCTGATTAAAACTTTTGCCACAAACACTGCAACTGTAGGGTTTCTCTCCTGTGTGGACTCTCACATGCCTCTTCAGATTTCCTGTTTCACTAAAACTTTTACCGCAAACTGAGCAGCTAAATGGTTTCTCTCCTGTGTGGACTCTCATGTGTGTCTTGAGATTTGATTTCTGAACAAATCTTTTACCACAAACTATGCAGTCAAACGGTTTATCCCCAGTATGACTAGCCACATGTTTCCGCAGAATTCCCTTGTAACCAAATCTTTCCCCACAGACAAAGCACCTAAATGGTTTCTCCCCAGTATGGCGTCTCATGTGTATAACCAACGTTCCTCTCTGAGTAAAGCTTTTGTTGCAAACTGAGCAGCTGAAAGGCCTTTCCCCTGTATGAATTCGCATGTGTTTACGCACCGCTCCACTCTCAATGAATCGTTTACCACAAACTGAGCAGCTGAAGGGCCTCTCCTTGGTATGAGATCTAATATGACTTGTATTGATAGTCAGTGAGTCTAAACCTGACTGAGGTTCCCTAGTCTCCTTCCAATCATCATCACTGTCTGCAGTCTCAGTTTCAGAAGAGTCTGAAGTCTTGCCATCACTAGTTGGTTGTAAATGACTAGCTGGATCTAAGTTCCTGGCTGGTTCTGATACTCCACAGTCCTCTCCATCAGTTTCTGTTTTCATCTGTTCAGTTGAGCTGCTGGCTAGAGGCTCTGCCTCTCTGTTCTCCTCAGTTTGGCTTTGATGAAGCTGTGAGGACTGAGGTTTCTCTTCATCATCTTCACTCTTCACAGGGACAGGAGTGAACGGGAACTCGGTGATATCGGCCTCCTCCGGCCCTTGAAGCCGCTCTCCCTCCTGACTGGTCCAGAGTTCCTCCTGTTCCTCTTTAATGTGTGGGGGCTCTGGGTCCTCCTGGTCCAGACTGGGGCTCCAGTCCTGCTGCTCAGGGGGAACCTCTTCTTCACTGACCAGCAGCTGTGGAGCATCTAACAGGAAGGATAAAAATAATAGAACCAGTTAACTGAAGGCTGTTGGTGGTTGTTGAAGAATAAGACAGGTCAACCATTTCACAATATTTTTACAATTTAGCCTGATTTTTACTGAAGCTATTGCACATTTTATGCGTAATAATCTGTGACCATACAGTGTGGTAGAGAATGAGGCTTTAGACACTTGCTGCACATACTGGAGTCTAGGTATAACATACCAAGTACATCCCCAGGTTGACTAATTGATTCTCATTTTTTACTGTCACCAAATGAGATTTCAAATGGGATGTTATCATGGTCATGAAAATATGAAGGCCATTTTAATACACATCTTTCTCTCACACATAACTGGATTGATGTATGCCTACACATTCCTTCTTGCATCCAGTGGCAAAACTGTAGCAGAAATAAAATGGAAATGTTTGCATCATATTGAATAGTATCACATTTCATCGTAGTCACACTGCATCTTATCGCTTTGAGACAGGCCTGAAATGAATCATATTGAGTTGTTGCTGCTTGAGATGCATCTTACTTGCATTGAATTGCTGATTCCGTATCAAGATGCGTATCGAATCGGTCTCAAGAAGAGAGATACGCACCCATAATGCATGGAGGTACGCACGTTCGTCTTTTTATAAATTCTGATTTTTGTGTGGAAAGTGGCTTATGCATACTTTCTGTCCATATGCATCATTTATATACAGACGGGTGACAAATTAAAGGAAAACCCAACATAAAGTGTCTTAGTAAGGTGTTGGGCCACGAGCCGCCAGAACAGCTTCAGTGCTCCTTGGCAGATTCTCCAAGTCTCTGAACTCTACTGCAGGGATGGAACACTATTCTTCCAAAAGATATTCCCTCATTTGATGTTTTGATGATGGAGGTGGAGAGCGCCATCTAACACGTTGGTCCAAAATCTCCCAAAGGTGTTCAACTGGGTTGAGATCTGGTGACTGCGAAGGCCACAGCAGATGATTCACATCATTTTAACACTCATCAAACCATTCAGTGAGCCCTCATGCCCTGTGGATGGGGGCGTCGTCATCCTGGAAGAGACCACTCCCATCAGGATAGAAATGTTTCTTCATAGGATAAAGGTGATCACTCAGAATAACTTTGTATTGATTTGCAGTGACCCTAAGGGGACAAGTGGACCCAAACCATGCCAGGAAAATGCCCCCCACAGCGTAACAGAGCCAGCGGACCCCCTCACTGTAGGGGTCGAGCATTCAGGCCTGTCCCGTTCTCTTGGACTGCGACCCTACCATAATATCCCTCTCTATGTAGCTGTGGACGGACTGTTCTTGCTGACAGTCTGATCACATCCTGCATTGACATTCTCAGTCACCTGAGGAAGAGTTGCTCTTCTGTTTTTTCTTACATATCGCACTAATGCACGAGCATCACGGTCAGAGAATGTGCGCTTTCAACCACAATTTCCGACCCCATTTACTGATGTCTTTCCCATAGATCTAAATGCAGATGTCACTTTAGTCACTGATCCTATTGAAACAGGAGCCAGGTGAGCAGTCTTTGTGACTGAAGTTCCTGCCATCCATCCGCGCCCCAATAATGAATCCTCTTTCAAAGTCACTTAGATCTTTTCCTCTTGCCATCTTGATCCAAAATCGAGCTCAACTGGGCATGCTCAGCATTTTTATACAAGCCACAGAGCACGACAGGATGTTAGAGTAACTGCAACTCAATCAAATTAAGTCAAGGGACATCAAAGATATTTGATATAAACCGTGGAATTAAACAAGGTTGCACAATTTCTCCTTTTGTATTTTTGCTTGTTACACAGGTTATGGCTATTCATATTAACACAAATCCATTTAAAGGTATTCAAATCAGAGATAGAGAGATTAAATGCTTGCAGCTTGCCGATGACACTATCTTCTTTTTAAGGGACCAGTGTGAAATGAAGAAAGCTATAGAGTGCATTAAAGCCTTTTCTTATGTATCCAGACTATCTTTAAGTACAAAAGTACAACCTTACAACGATATCTGATATACCTGTTGAAGACACTGTCACTTATCTTGGAGTTAGGATTTGTAAGGATCAAAAGAAAAGGTCTGATTTGAACTTTTTACCTATAATAGACAAAATTAATAACAAATTCGATGTGGTTTTTAAGAGATTTATTTATTGGTGGCCGCATACTATTGTCAAAAATGGAAGGCTTATCTAGATTAGTATATACATCTCTTACATTCGATGTACCCAGTTTATTCAACTTTATCTGGAGGAACAAACCTCATTATTTAAGAAAAGAAATGCTATGTCGTGATAAGAAAGAGGGAGGTATGAATGCTATAGATCTTAATTCTTCAAATAAAACCTTTAAAGTTAAATGGATTAAAAATTACCTCCAAAGTAAAAGAAGCATCTGGAATATAATTCCAAGCTTGGTTTTTCAAGAAATTTCAGGTTTAGAATTCCTTTTGAAATGCCCTTTTGATGTAGGAAAAATTCCAGTTAAACTCTCTAATTTTCACAGAGAAATTTGAAATCTCATGCAGAAGCATAATTTTTCTCCACATCTATATACAATCTGGAACAATACGAATATAATACATAAGAGAAAACCAATTTTCTCCCAAATCCTGTCATGATGTTATCTCTGTTAAACAATTCATTAATGGTATGGGTGACGTATACAACTTTGAAGACTTTATAACCAAATACAATGTCTGCATTAGACTGGCTGAATACCAAACCATAACTGAAGCCTTCCCTCTTGGTATGATCCAACACCCTTCGCTTTCTCTTCTAGACTTTAAATTAGAGGGAATGGATATTCTAAGCCCTAAATGCAATAACAAATACTTACGAAAACTTACTCTGGATACCTGTGTTCCTATTTCTAAAATATACTGGAATGCGGCGCTGGGACAGATACTTTGGGATAAGGTCTTCACTGTACCAAATAAATATTGTATATTAAACAAAGTGAAAGAAGTGTCTTATAAACTTATTCACAGAATTTATTCTGTAAAAACATACAAAGTTGCCTCTGATGACAAATGTGTATTTTGGAATTCTTGCCCTGAAACAACTGAACATTTATTTTGGAAATGTTATGTTAGAGAACTCTGGAGTGGGCTTCAGGACTTCTTATGGACATCGCACAAAAAAGGACATCCTGTTTTATTTTCATGACGACAACATGGACACTGAAATCTCTTTTATAACCAATCTCCTTATTTTATTGGGAAGATACCCGATTCATAAAACAAAATGGTCAGCAAGCAAACCTTATTTTAATATCTTTGAAACTGAAAGCATATTTTAATAAAATTTAAAAATGTAAAAACCATAAAGCAAAGATTACAAAAAGGAGGATTAGCAGACATGATCTTTCATTTATATAATACCCACACCTGTCACTTCTGTTAGATTGAATTCTCTTGTTCTAGTGTATTTTTGTTGTAATTTGTGTATTTGTATTGTATGTCTATTTCTTTCAATCAAAAAATGTAAAAAGCCACGGTAACCATGGAAACCATTACGCACCAAGTAAACATTCCATCAGCTGTCCGAGCAAGTTACTTAACCTACTGACCCACCTGACAATAGAGGAGAAAAGCAGGAAAAAAGGCCAACCTGAGCCAGTGTTTGTTCTGTATAAAAACAGAGAAATGCCTGCGCAAATGCCATGGTAACCATGGTAACCATCTGAGCCGTCTGCCAGACATTTTGGCCAATGATATTTTTGTCAGAAAACTGCACGTTTTACCAACCAAAAGCTGGCATATACTGGCTAATGGAAACTCAAATTCAGATCTGGCTGCATCACAACACCACAACACTGACTAGAAGGGTTTGGGTTTCCTCCTGAATGATGGACTATCATGATGTGTCTCTAGTTTATTGTTCTGTTACTGCTGAACAGTTCAGCTCAACCAGCAGCTCTGCAGCTACACCTGCTGCTGCTCTCACCACAACACTTATGGTTTCTCCCCTGTGTGGATTATCATGTGTGTCTTCAACTGTCCTTTATGACAAAAACTTTTAACACAGTCTGAGCAACTAAATGGTTTCTCCCCTGTGTGGATTCTCATGTGTCTCTTCAAGTCTCCTTTATCACCAAAACTTTTAGCACAGTCTGAGCAACTAAATGGTTTCTCCCCTGTGTGGATTCTCATGTGTCTCTTCAAGTGTCCTTTATCACCAAAACTTTTACCACAGTCTGCGCAACTAAATGGTTTCTCCCCTGTGTGGACTCTCATGTGTTTCTTCAAGTTTCCTTGATCACTACAACTTTTACCACAGTCTGTGCAACTAAATGGTTTCTCCCCTGTGTGGACTCTCATGTGTTTCTTCAACTCATCTTTAGCACGAAAACTTTTTCCACAGTCTGAGCAACTAAATGGTTTCTCCCCTGTGTGGACTCTCATGTGTTTCTTCAAGTTTCCTTTAAAACCAAAACTTTTACCACAGTCTGAGCAACTAAATGGTTTCTCCCCTGTGTGGACTCTCATGTGCATCTTCAAGTGTTCTTTAAAACCAAAACGTTTAGCACAGTCTGAGCACCTGAATGGTTTCTCACCAGTGTGGATTCTCATGTGTGTCTTCAAGTGTCCTTTATGATGAAAACTTTTAGCACAGTCTGAGCAACTAAATGGTTTCTCCCCTGTGTGGATTCTCATGTGTGTCTTCAACTGTCCTTTAAAACCAAAACTTTTAGCACAGTCTGAGCAACTAAATGGTTTCTCACCAGTATAAGATCTCTTATGACTTATAAGGACTTCATTGTGTTTCACTGAGTCTAAACCTGACTGAGGTTCTCTAGTCTCCTTCCATTCATCATCACTGTCTTCAGTCTCAGGTTCAGAAGAGTCTGAAGTCTTGCCATCACTAGTTGGGTGTAAATGACTAGCTGGATCTAAGTTCCTGGCTGGTTCTGATACTCCACAGTCCTCTCCATCAGCTTCTGTTTTCATCTGTTCAGTTGAGCTGCTGGCTAGAGGCTCTGCCTCTCTGTTCCCCTCAGTTTGGCTTTGATGAAGCTGTGAGGACTGAGGTTTCTCTTCATCATCTTCACTCTTCACAGGGACAGGAGTGAACGGGAACTCGGTGATATCGGCCTCCTCCGGCCCTTGAAGCTGCTCTCCCTCCTGACTGGTCCAGAGTTCCTCCTGTTCCTCTTTAATGTGTGGGGGCTCTGGATCCTCCTGGTCCAGACTGGGGCTCCAGTCCTGCTGCTCAGGGGGAACCTCTTCTTCATGGACCAACTGTTGCTGGACGTCTGGAGGTAAGGCTGAAATACAGACATACAGCCATTAAGGAATACCGTGATTGTACGTTAATCCAAGCTCAAGCTAAATGTTGTCATCTGGAGGAAACAGGTCCATCACACCAGGGGTCAACACCATGGCCTTGTCCCCCTCCCCAAGGGACAAGGGATGTGGGGAGGCTCCACAGAGGCAAGGCATCCGCCCCAGGGTGCTAAGAGCATGTCAGCAGAGGTTTTCCAGCACTTCCTCCACCTGTCCCTTAATTTTGAGAGGCTACCCCTACTATGGAAAACCTCCTGCCTTGTCCCAGTGCCTATGAAGGGATGTTCCAGTGTCCTCAAAAACTATAGACCTCAGGCTGGTACTGCAGCATTCAGACCCCTGGTGAATGACTCTCTCAACCCCCTCTGATTTTCATCTCAGGCCAAAATAGGCATGGGCAATGCCATCATATACCAGCTCCACAGGGTGAATTCCCACCAGGAATTCCCACTGGGAAGTGTGGTGAGCCATGCTTTTGGATTTCCCAAGTGCTTTCAACCCAATCCAGGCCCTTCAGATCAAGAAGAAGCTCAGGGTGATGCAGGTAGACAACAGCATGGTGTCCTGGATTATGCATCTAATTTAGAGGCTGCAGTTTACCTGCCTCAGGAGCAGTGTGTCAGACATGTTGCACATTAACATGGGGGGTAGCATTAGCTCCATGGAACTACACTGGCGCCTTTCCTATTCACTTTCTACACCTCAAATTTCAGATTCAGCTCTGGGTCATGCCACCTCCATTAGTTCTCTTGCGACTCCGCTAATGTGGGATGCATCAGTGAGGGCAATGAGAGGAGCACAGGAGAGCTTGATATGGTGGTGCCAGGAAAGGTGGCTCAACGCCAGTAAGACCAAGGTTTTCCAACTGACTCCTGCCAAATCCAGGGCAAGGAGGTGGAGATGGTTCAGTCCTACAAGTAGGGCTCATATCAACAACAAACTGGACTGGACTGATAACATGAAGGCTCTGGACAAGAGAGGATGGAGTAGACTCTTGAGGAGGCTCAGGTCTTTCAATGTAAGAACAGACTACTCTACATGTTTTACCAATCAGTGGTGGCGGATGCTCTGTTCTTTATGGCGGCGTGCTGGGAGGCAACATCAAGCCTGGAGATGCAGGCAGGTCTATACCAACTATCCTGGACAACTTATGCTTTGGACTAATCCATACAGTATTGTTTGGTCAGGTCTTGGTCAGGTCACGTCTTCATATGCACTTGCTCTCTTTAGGTTCTTGGGGGGTGTGCATTGGAGTGTGTGAAAGTATGTTGACATTAAAACCTGTGCCTGTTAACACAAGCAGGACGGTGTCATATCAGATCCCATTACTGACCAGCCGCCTGCCACATGGTATGTTGTCACAAATTCCTCCAGGGTTTTCCATTGTCTGGATTCAGACTCAAGATGCTAACAAATGTACATCATACTGCAGCAAAATGTTAAAGCTGTTCAGGCTAGAGTGTACGTTACCTAAAGCTTGTTTCTTCCTTAGCCGGTCTGGCGTCTACCTCCTTTGGATCAAAAGATGTAGACAATAAAAAACAGCCAATTAGGACAGAGGGAGTGTCATTAATGACACCACCAATCAATAGAAAGTTTCTCCTGGATCCAACAAGCCATCACTGATCTCAATGTGGTTCCAGAATCAATAGATATACACAACCAAAAAACAGCCAATCAGGGAAGGGGGAGGGGCTTAAATGAAATAACCAGCTAATAGGAAACTCTCTCCCGAGTCCAACAAGCCATCACTCATGTCAATGTGAGTTAAGGATCAATAGATATACTGTAGATGGTGAAAAGCAGTAAAAAGTTTGTTCAAATTTCTCAGACAGTCCGATCATTCATGTCAGTGCAACTTTGGGATCAATAGATATAGTTGATCAAAAGACAGCCAATCACAAAAGGGGGAGGGGCTTAAATTACAACACTAATCGATAGGACACTCTCTGGAGTCGGATGATCCTTCACACATTTCAACATGGCTTCAGCATTGCTCTCATGAGTCGAATAAATTGTCACTAAATGCAACTTTGGGATCAACAGATATAGAATATCACACATCTCAATGCAACTTCAGGATCAATACAGCCATCAGGAAAGGGGGAGGGGCTTAAATAACCAATCGATATGAAACTCTCTCCTGTCAAAGTCTGACAAGCCATCACTCATGTCAGTGCAAGACCGAGATCAATAGATATCCATGATGAAAATCAGCACCAAATTTTTGGAAACTTTTGGAACCAACAGACCGACCTATACAAGCTGCTGGCAGCTAAAAAACAAAAACAACAAAAGTATACATCCATGCAACCGGGGAAATTTCTCACTAGAACAAGACTAAGAGTCTAACAGCCCCGTGATGCTGAATTTTGTGGAAGCGTCTGCCAGGAATCGAACTCTGGTCTCCCGCTTGAGAGTCTGCAGTAGTGATGCGCGGATTGCAGTTATATCCGCGAGCACCGCGGTTAATCCGCGGATCGGGCGGGTCGGGTCATAAAAATTAACATTCTGATTAATAGCGGATGGGTTGCGGGTGGGTGAAATAATACATCATTAATGAGAAAAATATTAATTCATGAAATACCTGCAGCGATCCCACCGCAGCAGAAAAGATAAGTGCGTCTCCCCATTAAGAGAGACGCTGTGTAGACACTAATAACAATTATTTCTATTATACAAGAGAGAAACGGGACCGCGGCATAAATATGAAACTGTATTGCAAAGGCACAGTTCACCATGGAAACGTTTAATTACTGAAAGCAGCCTCTCTAATCTTTAAAGTAAATCGTTAAAGAAAACACTCATACATCAATACAACGAACACACAATAAAGAAATCACATAGAAAGCTTGCGCTGCTCGACATAATTTAAAAGGCAATATAGAGGTGGAGTGAAATGTCCATGCGGGTGCAGGGCGGGTGCGGGTCTATAAATCGTAGAAAATAATTCGTTCGGGTGGATGATTTATGCGTACATGCGGATTCGGATGGCGTCAGAGCCGATCCGCGCATCACTAGTCTGCAGTCTGACTCCCTGCGGCCCATGTGACCCATAAAGTGGTGAAGAGAGCAAACGACTGACCGACCGACAATGCCACCCATAGAACCCCTGCTGTCGCGGGGCTAAAAATAATGAAACAGAAACAGAAACAGTTATATTTTTAAGACCTCCATTTACTGGCAACAATTTCAGTTTGGACCAAGTTCATCTCATCTCCTACTACGTCTACACAGTAGTGAGTTCAGCTGGGCTGACCCAAGCTAAAATGTGCTAGCTTTGTGCCCTGTAGGGTTCAAACAATGCAAAAGAGAAAAGACCATTCTGACGTAATTTGTTAGGTATTAGACTGCAGCTGACATCGCAAAAAAACGCATACCGTCAAATTTGTATATTGCAAAATTTTGTGTAACCTTACATCCCTATTAATGAGTACAAAGATAGTGTCTGATGTGTCAGCAGCAAAAACTTCCTTCATTACAGAAATCCATTCATCTGCCTCCAACCCCAATAAACTGTTTTCCACTTTCTCATCTCTCCTCAAACCACCCCGCCCCCCTCCTCCCTCCCTCTTCCCTCTCAGCTGATGATTTTGTCAGCTACTTTGCTAAAAAAAAAAAAGGTGGATGACATCTGCTGTTCCTTCCATCATCCGGACACTAACAATACGATTCGTTACTTAAAACCTCCCTCCCCACTCCGTCTTTGCTCTTGCTTCCTTCTCTCCCCTCTCCCCAGAAGATGTCCTCACACTTGTCAGGTCCAACCAAGCCACCACCTGCGCCCTCCATCCTACCCCTTCCACTCTTCTCGAAGCCATCTGTACTGATCATTCCCTTCCTCACTACCCTTATCAACTCCTCCCTGTCCTCAGGCCTTGTTCCTGATGCTCTAAAGACGGCCAGAGTCAAGCCTCTACTTAAGAAACCTTCCCTCTACCCTTCTGCTACCCAGCACTACAAACCTGTATCTCTCCTCTCCTTTCTATCCAAAACCCTTGAGTGAGCAGTTTCCAATCAACTCTTTCTATCTCTCTCAGAATGACCTCCTGGACCCTCTTCAATACGTTGCAAGGCTTCTCTCTCTACCCAGACTGCTCTCCTTGCGGTCATGAGACTCTCCACACTGCCAGGGCTTCATCTAGCCCATCATAGCCCCTCCATCGCTACGTGAATTCAGAAGTCACTCATCCCAGTTACGACTCTTTTCATCCCTGGCACCACAATGGTGGAACAAGCTCCACCCTTCTGTCAGAACGGTTGAATCATTACCCATCTTTCACCGGAGAGTGAAGACACATCTTGGACCCCACTTGAATTAACCAAAATTACCCAAATTAATCAAACATGTAACAATCTTCTTCCCCTTCTACTCTTAATTGAAAAAAAACATGCTACTTATTCCTTTTGAAACCTTAGCTGACAAAAACTGTGCTATATGGTCGGTTTGAGTACTGTTGACAAAATGTGATTATTGTGAATCTTGATAAAAGCATTTGCTATATCACATAATGTAATGTAATGCAGACTTTGGCTTTCATAGTGAACGTTAATAATGTGAAAATTACATTTTACTTGTACAAACCTGCCATGTGTAACTGTACTTTGGAATTCAAAACAGCGTTCAGTTGCTTGCGTTGATTTTTCTCCTCTTTTGAATGAGGAACTTCCAGCTTGTACTCTGCTATCGTTCTTTCAAACAGCCGAAATATATCTTCTACAGCTGCAGTTAGTCGCTGGTTGACCAATACTCTAGACATTTTCAGAGAATGATAGGAACTTGTTCTCCTGAACTTGTTCCTGACAGACAAACTTGGTCCTTCAACTCTCTGTGTCTTCTTTGATTTCAGAGAGTCTAAACCTGACTGAGGTTCTCTAGTCTCCTTCCAATCATCATCACTGTCTTCAGTCTCAGGTTCAGAAGAGTCTGAAGTCTTGCCATCACTAGTTGGTTGTAAATGACTAGCTGGATCTAAGTTCCTGGCTGGTTCTGATACTCCACAGTCCTCTCCATCAGCTTCTGTTTTCATCTGTTCAGTTGAGCTGCTGGCTAGAGGCTCTGCCTCTCTGTTCTCCTCAGTTTGGCTTTGATGAAGCTGTGAGGACTGAGGTTTCTCTTCATCATCTTCACTCTTCACAGGGACAGGAGTGAACGGGAACTCGGTGATATCGGCCTCCTCCGGCCCTTGAAGCTGCTCTCCTTCCTGACTGGTCCAGAGTTCCTCCTGTTCCTCTTTAATGTGTGGGGGCTCTGGGTCCTCCTGGTCCAGACTGGGGCTCCAGTCCTGCTGCTCAGGTGGAACCTCTTCTTCACTGACCAGCAGCTGTGGAACATCTAACGGGAAGGACAAAAATAACAGAACCAGTTAACTGAAGGTTGTTGTTAATTTTACATTTAATAATCAAAATTCTACCATGCTTGATTCTCTAGGGAACCCTAAAAACTCCTCCAGGACCCCAGTTTGAATGTTGACTGGGCGAAGGTGTCTGATGATGAAAGACAGAGAGAGAGAGGGGGGGGGGCAGAGAGAGAGAGAGAGAGAGAGAGAGAGAGAGAGAGAGAGGGTGCAGTGTTGAAGTTGTTCAGTTTTCCTGATATCTGGTGCAAAGGGCTCGTTTCCCCCGTCCATAAGAGTGGGGACAAATCAGACCCTGGTAACTACCGTGGCATCTGTATCAGCAGTTGTCTGGGTAAATTATTCTGTAGTATTCTAAATAAAAGAATACTAGATTTCCTTGATGAACACTCCATCTTGAGTAAAAATCAAATTGGCTTCCTCCCAAAACACCGCACCACCGACCATGTATATACCCTTCACACTTTAATTAACAAACATGTACATCAAACAAAAAATGGTCACTTCTTTTATTGATTTCAAGAAAGCTTTCGACTCTATTTGGCATGAAGGGCTCTATTACAGACTTCTACATTGTGGTATAGGGGGCAAAATGTATGATCTGGTTAAATCAATGTATTTGGAAAATAGGTGTGCTGTTAAAATTGGAGACAAACAAACTGAATTCTTCACCCAGAGAAGAGGTGTTCGTCAGGGTTGCAACTTAAGTCCGACTTTATTTAACGTGTATATAAATGAACCACAACCATAACAGCATCAGGGAGTTTCAACATGGCAGTGAATGCACTAAAAGAAAAAGCTCGAAGAGCTCTAAATGCAATTAAGAGAACATTTTATAATTTCCCAATTCCAATTAAAATCTGGCTTAAAATATTTGATAGTGTGATCCAGCCCATTGCGCTGTATGGTAGTGAAGTCTGGGGTCACTCAGTCATCACAGCTTCACCCGCTGGGAGAAACATCCAACAGAATCTTTACATGCACAATTCTGCAGATACATTTTACACGTACACAGAAACACACCAACAAATGCATGTAGCGCAGAATTAGGCAGATACCCACTGATAATTAACATTCAAAAGAGAGCGCTCACATGTTTTAATCACCTTAAATCCAGCCCCCTAGACAGCCTCCACTCCAAAGCCCTCCAAACCCAAGAGCTGAGCCCAGAAAAGAGTCGGCTGTGTCAGCTGGTGCTGAGACTAACCGCCCCTTCTCACACACTCTGACCAGCTCACACCAACACTGCTGCACCAACACCAACCAGAGTAAACCACATTATAACGCAATATAAAGAAACCTATTTGGAACATTGGAAAGAAGAAACTAAAAGCCAAAGTAGATCAGAATGTTATCTGGCCCTAAAAAGAGATTATGAATTGGCAGAATATCTCTCTACTGTCAGAGATAGGAAGCAGAGACAGATCCTCACCAGGTACAGGCTCAGAGAAACCAATTGGCAATCGAAACAGGAAGACATAAGAAATCATGGCGACCAAAAGAAAACAGAATATGTGGTCACTGTCGGACAGGTGAGGCTGAGACAGAGATGCACTTCCTCCTACAATGTAAAACATTCGATGAAATAAGGAACGTTTACTTTAACAAGTTCAACTCTGTAATTTCAGATTTCAAAGAGCTTAATGACCTCTCAAAATTAAAAATACTCCTAGGAGAAGGAGACAGGGCATATCTTGCTGCCCAATATGTATCAACATGCCACAACCTGAGGGACAGTGAGTGACCTAGACACACACACACACACACACACACACACACACACAGTATGATGTGATCTGTTGAAATGTAATTGGGGAGATGGTCACTGAATGAATGACTCTGTTCCTATAGGATCCATAACATTACTGTTAACTGGGGATTCATTTCAATATGGCTGCTGTCCCCCTTCATCCTTCCCTAAACATAAACCCCTCATCAGCTCTCACACACACACACATGCAGAGGATATACTGTATATATATAATTAATATGTATCAATCTTAATGTTGTGTTCATATTGTTTTGTTTCATTGATTCTTGATGCTTTGGCAATATTGTTGTTGTGACATTCGTGCCAATAAAGCAAATTTGAATTGAATTGAATTGAGAGAGAGAGGGGGACACAGAGAGAGAGAGAGAGAGAGAGAGAGAGAGAGAGAGAGAGAGAGAGAGAGAGAGAGAGAGAGAGAGAGAGAAGGTGTTGTAAAATAATGTAAAAGCGGTGATCTGTCACTTTACTGAGATCAGTGCAGTAAGTATAATGTAGAAAAACCTTCTACAAACCTGCTTTGTTGATCTGGATCTCAGGCTTCAGAACATCTTCCAGCAGCCTGCGTTGGCGATCAATCTCTTCTTCGTACTCTGCTATCGTTCTTTCAAACAGCCCAAATATCTCTTCAACAGCCGCAGTTAGTCGCTGCTTCACCGACGCTCTCAGCTGCTGGACTTTAGACATTTTCCACACAGCGAGTGGACACGGAAGTCTCTGCTACTTAGCTCCGCAGCTATAAACTTGCAGCGAGCTAGGTTTGGCGCACGAGAGTGACGTCAAGTGGGATGGGAATGGGGGAAATCGCGTGAGCAAGCTGCACCAGCACCATATAATATTAATATAGAACCTCCTTGGGTCCTACGTGGGGCTGAGGGGAACAACTTCCCGTTCTGTTTTACAACAAGTGACCGCCAAAGGAAAAAGTCAAAAAGTCCTGAAAATGTGCGCAGGCCTCAGCACAGACACACACACACACAACTAGAATCGCCCTAGCAACCACCTAGTACACCATAGCAACCACCTAGAAGCGCCCTAGCAACAGTCAGTGAACAGTCAGTGTTGTGGTTACTTTTCGGTTTCACGTTTAATTTACATGGGTGTGTAAGGGAAAAAAATATATAATCCCACACACACTGTCTCCCAAATATGCATGTTTTGGTATCGCTAGAAAGATGAACTTCTTATTGTAACATAGGTGAATTGAGGGGCTTCAATAAAGAGGCCACAACAGTCAGTGCGGGTTATCTGCCAGAACTGGCTATTTATTAAAACATTTACTAAAATTCTGAAAAAGGAAAGAAAGGAGGAGGGGACAGACAGTCGTACCACGGCCGGAAAGCCAACCTCCCACTGATGGAGCACTGGGAGTATTCTACCTGTGAGAAATGTAACATAAACCGAAACACAACTCAAATAAAACACCCAACCAATAAAATGTGACACCACAAACCATATCACCATCAAAAGTGAGTGAACTCCCAGCACCCCGACCACACCCGTGACTGGAGGCCACCAGCCGCAGCACTGGAAATACAGAGAAACCCTAAACTATATCAAATCTACAATGAACAATGAAAACAGTAAGATAAATGAGGACTAAAATACCTAATACTAATTTTGAGCCTTAAAATTTATTAATATGATTTTAGAGAATTTTCATTTGAACCTTTTTCTGTGGTAAGTAACAGCCATAAATCATACATCAACAGACAGAATGATAATCTTGGTTGTATTTTAGAAAATGGGTCGCTACTTCACGGGCAACATCAAATTTGCGTTCTGATATAAAACCGGTAGCAGGTGATAAATCAAGTGTCACAGTGGTTGTGGATGTTTTTGAAATACTAAAGTGAACGAGTAGCAGCAATTGTTTCCAGCCGGCTACTTTCTTACTGCTGTTTTTTTGTTTTTATTTGAGGTGCTTTTACTCTGGTCGTCGTATTGAAACTGGAAACTCCGAGAACAGCTGATCTGAGTTAGTTCAATCAACTCTATGTTCACCCAGTTAAGCGCGTGTGTGACGACAATAAAAATCCATCATCAATGGAGCTCCGATACTACGATTCACCATGGCAACAGGTAAATAAAAGGCAGAGCCTCCGTTTTAATCCAGTGGATGTAGAGATATTAATGCATGTGTATGCGGACGGTGCTCATTTATCTTTAAAAAAAGAGCCGGAGTCAGAGTGGGGGAAAGTGTCAATAAGTTAGCACAATAAAGTTTTATTCAGTGTTGTCCATTAATTCATTTTTTACCAGACTTACATTTCCTTAATGGATGATAAAGTGGTGGAATCTGACTGTGTATTAGGCTATAGCACATTACATTTTAAATATATTTGTTCAGCTTTAATCTGACGGGGACAAAACACAGGGGTCAGCAACTGGAGATGAAAAATATAGTTAAAGATTTAAACAATATATAGATCAAAGACATAGAGACATGACTGTAAGCTCACAATCTGATCCAGTAATAAAGTGTTTGGTGATTTGCACTTGAAAAGGCGTCGAGGTTAAAATACAGTAGATTTTAAATTTTTAGACATCTATTTGTATCTTGGCTCAACAGCATTCAGTGACTTTATTTCAGCTACTTCAACAAATGTAGTAAATTTAAACATTGTCACTGAAATGCTGTTAAAACACGTTAAGACTAGGCAGCCTATTTAAAAAAGTCACTTTCAAACTACATTCTGTAGCTGCAGCACGATCCTGCTCACTCAGAAATATTAACATATAATCTCCAAAATTATAGGAATGATGTTCCATCAGTGCGACCAATCACATCATGAGTGATAGAGATAATTATTCATAAGCTTAAGCGTCATACCGATTTTGTAAATTTAAACTGAGATTACACATTATGTGCAATAAACATTTCAGTGCAGGAACTGCTCTAACAAACTGACAGCTGTCTTGTGTCACAGTGTCAAAGAACTTCCACTCGCAGAAAGGACATGCAGAGGTTTTATTCTGAGCTGAGGGTGAATTCACGCTGTGTAGGCTAATATTTGAATGTGAAGGCAAAAACCGCTGTTCAAAGAAATGACTGATGCGCATAAAAGCGCTAACTTTAGATAGTCCTTGAGTAACAAACTAGGGGGGGGGGGATCCCTCTCTGCCTCAGCCCACCCAAGGTTTCTTCCAAGTTTTCCTACTAAGGTTTCTCTTGGGAGTTTTTCCTTGTGTGCATCAGGGTCTGAGGCTGGGGGTGCCGGGTAGGTTAGGCTGGAGAACAGGTAGATTGTTTGTCTTGCTAAAATCTGCTCTTGCCTACCTTGTGTTTTTCGCTATGCTTGTCCTATATAATCTTGTTCACCATTGATTGTGTTTAGCTAGATCTAGCTAGACACATTCTCTGTAAAGTCCTCTGAGACATGCTTGTGATAAAGGGCGATATAAATAAACTGGACTTGACTTCCAATGGAATGCACCATAAGGACTATAACGTTTTATAATTGCGCACTGTTGTTTGGTTTGTTGCCTGTATATTTTAAGGATCTGTGCTATATAGGGCTAATCATAGAAGTGTATTGTTTGATCTGAGTGAGTCTATTGTGTTGGGTGTGTCCTGGGACAGGGCTCTAATGCCACTGCTGCTGTTGTTCAGTCTCAAAGCAAGCGTGCACATGATTTGATGTCAGCTCGCAGACTGTCCGCGGATCTTGGTTGCATTGTTGTGTTTACATTACGGACTGCAGTGTGTGTATTCTCTCATATTCCCTCTGATTCCGTTTCGACTTGGCAGTAGCAGGCCCTGCTCCGAATGCGTCATTATTTATTATTATAGTAGGCTATTTATAATTTATGTATTGTTTATTATTGTATATTTTATTCTGATACATTATTTATTATTATACATTTTCTTGTAATGGGATAGGTAGGGGCCTACACAGCCTAGGGGCCTCTGATCACCTTAATCCGCCACTGCTGTTCACCCTGTGTATTCTGTCTATATGACAAATAAACAGACCTGACTATTAAATTACCATCTAACAAACAAAATTCACTCCAAAATCCAAAATCCATCATAGCTGTGTCTTCATTCTACCAAAAGGTGGCGCAGACTTTGAACGTGCCCACTCTCTCTCTCTCTCTCTCTCTCTTTCTCTCTCTCTCTCGCACAGTAGTGGTAGTAGTGGTGTGTGTGAGTGTGTGTGAGTGTGTGTGAGTGTGTGTGAGTGTGTGTGAGTGTGTGTGTGTGTTGCTTGTGACGTCTCACCGAGCGGGAGGAGCAGCAGGGAGAAGAGGAAGAGACGGAAGAAGACAGACCGCTGCTCAGTTCGCTCCGCTGTTCACACTTATTGTCTGAAAATGTCCACAATCCAAATACTGAGAGCTTTCGTCAACCAGCGACTAACTGCGGCTGTCGAGGAGATATTTGGGCTGTTGGAGAGAACGATAACGGACTACGAGGAAGAGATTGATCGCCAACGCAGGCTGCTGGGAAATCTGAAGCCTGAGATCCAGATCAACAAAGCAGGTTTGTAGAAGGTTTTTCTACATTATACTTACTGCACTGATCTCAGTAAAGTGACAGATCACCGCTTTTACATTATTTTACAAGCTGCCGCCTTTAAACCAGCTGACTGAACAGGAGGGACAGAGTCCATCTTGTGTTTCTGTTCATTAGCTAACAGCTAACAGTTAGCTTCCCACAGCTGCGTCAAGCCAGACAGAGTTAGTCAGATCAAGGCCGGAAGTGGAGCGCTGTGGCCTTCAGAATAAAAGCGTGACATGAGACGACAAAAGTAAGCAGAGGTTGTAGCCAATTCAGTGGTCTGTCCACGGACCAGTTAGTGAGTGGTCTTTGTGGTCCTGATCCACCTTCTCCCTTCTCTCTCCTTCTCTGGCCGTGTTGGCAACTTTTTCATAATCATAATCCTTTGTCTATTAAATATACTCTATTATCGATTAGGCCTATATTGTATTGTTCTTATTGTTGCAAGTTGTTAACTTGAAAGAAGTGTAATTTATGATGTAAGAAATTGTTTGAATCTGTCATTGAACCTGATGAAGACCCTCTTGGGTGAAACGTTGGAGTGGGTAAAATAGAAGCACTGGACAGCTGTATACTGTGCGAACAGTATCCTTTTTTTATTGTGATTTTACTCTGGTTCAGCACCCGTTTTGTAGGGATGTGCGTATACTTCTCTTGAATTTGCCATCAGCCAGCAAGGAATACTTACTTGCTGAAAGGGAAGCTCACAGCCATCGCTAACCCCAACACTAACCCATGGTCCAAAAATAACTATTGTGTGATAATCACAAGAGTTAACCCTTGACTGTAATCTATCTAGCAGATAGAAAACTGTTAAGCAGTACGTGTGATGGGAAAACAGAGAAAGCTTTATTTAAGGGAAATTTGAACCACCAGGTAAGCCCAGACGATTCATGTCTGTATGTTATGTCTTTGCTGAATTGGATAAAACAAAGTGCTTAGAGGAAGACCTATCGAGATTGGCATTCTTCATTAGTTTCTCAGGGGAGCACACAGGTGCTGGAAGGTGTTGAGATTGCATGTGGGAACGTGTATATTTACTGTTGCGCTATGCCACTCCAATAATGCATACCCTCACCCCCAAGCACCAAAAAAGAGCTGGTGCACTTTTAAAATTAACATGCCATGCTTTTATAATATAGTGATTTATCAATGTCAGCTGAAAAGAAGTCAGAAATGAACTTGTCATCGTCCCAGGTAGGTGCATAGACACGCAGAAATGCTCAAGCACAGCATCCTTGTGGATAAGAATGGCTGGCTCCAATTTTTTTTTCAGAGCAGTGTGGACACCAAAAACAAATGGCATCTGATTTTGTGACATAGTTCTCAGCTGCAGAAAGCATGACTGCACAACCCTTTTAACTTGTGCGTCAACACTCTTAGCTAGCAGTTCTTAGTTACACTAAACTCAGGAGGATCAAAAAGAACAACTTCTGATTTGTTGTCATTAAGTTGGAGGAAGTTCTCTGACATCCAGCACTAAATATCTAAAAGGCACTCACGGAGACTGTGGGCTTAAAGGGGCGGTATAGCTGGGTGTCGTCTGCATAGCAATGGAAGGACACATTATGTATCAAATGCTGCACTGAGATCTAGAAAGGATAAAGGAGAGAGAGGGGGAGAAAAACAAGGAAAAGAGGGGAAAAAGAAGATGAGGAAAAAAAGGGGATGTCCCATCCCAAAAAAAACAGTCGTTCCGTAATACCCAAAACCCCTCAAGCTGTTTTGTCCCTTTCTCTATGCACATACTCTTTGTGTGTTTTGACCCACACTTGACCCACCTTCCCATTATCCTTTCACTTCTTAAACCTTAAAGGACCACTTTGGCGACTTTCAACTATATCTCTATCTATCCGAAATCGGGATATAGTGTGAAAAACAACAACAGGTTTTTTTAATGTTCTCTGTGTCTCTGGGGTGCAGCTTCAAAATCTGTTGTACTTCCGCGAACCAGTGACGTCATTGGTTCTCGGAAGAACAACAGATTTTGAAGCTGCGCCGGCTCGCATGGCTGTTATTCGAACTACAGATTGTACTTACTCATTTTTGTACGCCCGCATCCACGGACAGTCGGATCGAGAGCCATACGAGCCGGCAAAACTGCTGGCAAATGAACGGGGAGCTCTCGGTGCAGGCAACATGGAGGGAAGGTAAACATTGTTCATTTGCATATACTACCGACATTGTAATGATACAAAGCTGGTTGAAAAAAAGTGTTCCTTTAAGTTCCACACAAGTAAACCATAGCCCTAATGACCCCGGTGTAGAAAGAACTGAACTTACCTGAACAAGGGAACTGTCAGCTCCTGAACTAGGTGGCTCAGAGGGGTGGGGGCTAAACTTTTAAATAACCTAATGCAGTAAGTCTGCCAGACCACTGGGGCAGCAGCAGCACCGCCCCATTTGAGGCGCTGCCATTCGGAAGTTATAGGGAGGTCATGTAAAGATGACCTCAGGACGGCGACAGTGAACCCATGTGCAAAAGCATATGATTGAGTTGGAACCTAAACATTGTAACACATAGAACGGTACTACTACATAGTAATCTTGGTTAGCAACAGTTAACATAGTGCTGCTGCTAATCTACCAAACAAAGTGTTCGTGAATATTACGTTGTACTGGGCTCTTTTATCTCTAACCATATCTTGTGGTGTCCCCCAGGGCTCAATTCTTGGGCCGCTATCATTTAATCAGTACATGCTCCCACTGAAACATATAATTAACAAATAGGCCTATACCATTGGTTTCCACCAGTATGCGGACAACACCCAATTGTATATGTCACTAGCACCAGATGAACAGTCCTATTATGAACCTTATCAGTTGCTTAGATGACATTAATATGTGGATGTCTCAGAACGTCCTACAGCTAAATAAGGATAAAACATCCTTCTCATGGGCAACAAAGCTCAGAGAAAGACTGTGTCTGTCTATCAAGACTCCCTGTTCCTTAAGGCCAATTACCATTTTAGAAATATCTCTATAATATGTGATTTTATATCCAATGCTGACACTGAAAAACTTGTTCATGCCTTTGTCTCTACCAGATTGGACTACTGTAACGCACTTCTGTCTGTCTGCCCATAAAATCAATTACCAATCTCCAGCGAGTTCAAAATGCTGCTGCCAGAATGAGAGATCTCATTACACCTGTTCTTAAATCCCTTTATTGGCTGCCTGTGTCTGTGTCTGTTTAGAATTGATTTTAAGATTATTTTATTGACTTCTAAATCTATTCATGGACATGCTCCCAACTATTTAACGATATCTTTGCTAGATATGTTCCCGGCAGATCTCTCAGGTCATGCAACTTTAACCATAATGTTCCCCAGAACCTGATCTAAAACGGGGAGGCAGCTTTCAGCTCTTAGGGCCTGTGGCTCTGGACACCCCCCCCCCAAGAAAGTCTTAGAGCTATTGAAACAACTTAAAACTCATCTTTTTAACCTTGCCTTTAAGTAGGATTTCTTTTCTTCATTTTATCTATTATCTTGGTTTTATTTTGTGTAGTAATCTGTTGCAATTTTGTCCTGCTTGTGAGGCACATTGCGCTGCATTCTGTGTATGAAATGTGCTATACAAATAAATGATTGATCGATTGATTGAAACAATGCTTGTTGAAAACGGAACTAAACATCAAAGCACCAAGTTCGCGTGAACCATAGTACATCTTATTAACAAATGACCACTAGCATTAACGTTCACAAAGTAATCAACCCAAAGGCAGCAAAGTATTCATAATAGTTACGAGCCATCCCCAGGTTGCTGAACAACCCATGTGTGGACATATAATTCAATGGCTGCCAAGTATTACCCCAAACAGCTAGCGCATGGTAGCAGCCACTACTCAAATTTTGTGTGCTAGCCAGGTTAATTGGGGCTAACCAGTGATGAATTAGCCTTTGGCCATAATGTCACTGGGTTGTGATGAACAATCCAGCTGGGTATAGAAGAGCTGACTTGAACCCCAGGTTGTGCCCGGCCCACTGCTGCAGAACCTCAGAGCTGTAGTCGATCTGAATGGAACTGCCTTGGTATTGTAGATCCCCTTTTTACTTACAGGCTTCACAGACCACCAGTTCTTTAACCTGATATTGATGGAAGCGTATTTTCACTGATCTCTCTGGTTTCTCTCTGGGGTTGGGTTTGAGGGCACACCATGCACAATCTGTCTCGGGGGGGGATTGGAGAACCTTTTTGTCCAGGACCATGGTCAGGATTGTGAAGCAGAATGTTGTAGGTTGTGGATTCTCTGTTGACTCTGGGAGGTCAACAATTCAGATTTTGTTCCTTCGGCTTCACCCCCTGGGTCCATTGCCCTAGCTTGTAGCTTCGCGTTGTCAGTGGCTAACGGTGCACACATCGTTTCCAGGGCTTGTATGTGCTGGCTGGTCGTCTCAGCATTGGACTGTAGGGATAGTATCTGCTGCCCTTCATCAGATACCATGACTTGTATGTTTTCCACCTTTGCTTTAAGGGCAGAGAAAGAAGCTTTAAACTCTGCAGACAGGACCACTCTGTGGTCTTCCATCAAGGCAGCCAGAGCATAAACTGCTAGCCAACACATCACCCTTCTTAAGACCCTCCTTCTTTCAACAACTTAGAGGCTACTCGTTGACAAGGGGCAGTGACGTCCAAAAGTTGCACTTCAGGTAATGTAACTTATGGTTAGAATTAGGGGTTAGATACGTTATGAAAAATATAATTTTGGGAGTGAGAGGCGGACGTGTCTACACCACTCCTGCTCCTACCTCCAGTTCTAACTAAATGTTGGACTTCTGTTTGCTGCTTGGAGATTCAGGTCTATGCTGCATTTACCAGTAGACCCTCACAATTCATCAAAGGTCTTACGTCATGTTCTACCAGTTTTACATGTTTGCCAATAAGCAAAGCAACATTGAATTGCCAGATTTTTTTAATGGAGATTGGCGTGATGTGTCGTGATGTGAGAGTTGAGGCAAGATTTTCTTTAATGGCTGTGTGTTTGTATTTCAGTTTTACCTCCAGGCGTACGGCAGCTGATTGTTAGTAAAGAAGAGGTTTCCTCTGAGCAGCAGGACTGGAGCCCCATTCTGGACCAGGAGGACCCAGAGCCCCCACACATTAAAGAGGAACCGGAGGAACTCTGGACCAGTCAGGAGGGAGAGCAGCTTCAAGGGCCGGAGGAGGCCGATATCACCGAGTTCCCGTTCACTCCTGTCCCTGTGAAGAGTGAAGATGATGAAGAGAAACCTCAGTCCTCACAGCTTCATCAAAGCCAAACTGAGGAGAACAGAGAGGCAGAGCCTCTAGCCAGCAGCTCAACTGAACAGATGAAAACAGAAGCTGATCGCCAGCTACTCTCTTTATACTGTTCTGAAAGTGAGACTGAGGATAGTAATGATGATTGGAAGGAGACTAGGGAACCACAGTCAGGTATGGAGTCACTGAAAAACGAGATCATTGCAAATCATATTAGATCTCGTACGGGTGAGAGGCCATTTAGTTGCACGCTTTGTGATAAAAGATTTGGCTGCAAGGGGAATCTGCATGCACACATGAGAAGCCATACAGGGGAAAAGCCTTTCAGTTGCTCAGTTTGTAATAAAGGTTTTAGTGCAAAGGTCAATTTGAAGACTCACATGAGAAGTCATACTGGGGAGAAACCCTTTAGCTGCTCAGTTTGTGACAAAAGTTTTAGTCAGAAAAAGACATTGGTTACACACTTGAGAAGCCATACTGGGGAGAGACCATTTAGTTGCTCATTTTGTGGTAAAAGTTTTAGTGAAAAGGGAACTTTGAAGAGACACATTAGAGTCCACACAGGAGAGAAACCGTACAGTTGCAGTGTTTGTGGGAGAAATTTTAGTTTGCGGTCACATGTTAAAAGTCATAAATGTTCTGGTGAGAGCAGCAGCAGGTGAAGCTGCAGAGCTGCTGGTTGAGCTGAACTGTTCAGCAGTAACAGAACAATAAACTAGAGACACATCATGATAGTCCATCATTCAGGAGGAAACCCAAACCCTTCTAGTCAGTGTTGCGGTTCGGGATGCAGCCAGATCTGAATACTGCTCATACACATCTTGTGTTAATGTTGGCTAATGTGAGAGAGAGAATTACTGTTGCTGCTCTTTGGCTCAAATTCAGGTTCAACATTCCCATGTCAGCTTCTGTTCACTTCGCTTTGTTGCTCGCTGGCCGACTGCTCAGAAGGACTGTGACCGACTTTTTAATTGTTATACATATTGTTTAATTCCTGAGCTACTTCATCCAATTTTTAAAAATAGTTTACGGATTGTTCATTTTAACATACTTTAGTTTAAAATGAATTGACATCTAAACATGAACATCTGTTGACTCAGTTTGTTCACTTATATTTTCAAAAAGGTTTGTATGATTGGTCAATTTTTTTTTTACTTCATTTTAATAATTAATTTCATAATATTTTGTGGGACCATTAGTCATTAGTTTAAAATATAAATGTGGTCATTTTCAACCTGGGCCTAATTTTCCTAGTTCATCATTATAATTGATGATTGGTGAAGTAACTGACAAAATGAGTCAGTTTAGTCCGTCAGTCACTTCACTGTGGAGCTTTACACACCTTTACACACCTTTACACACCCTTACACACCCTTACACACCCTTACACACCTTTACACACCTTTACACACCCTTACACACCTTTACACACCCTTACACACCTTTACACACCTTTATACACCCTTACACACCTTTACACACCCTTACACACCTTTACACACCTTTACACACCCTTACACACCTTTATACACCCTTACACACCTTTACACACCCTTACACACCCTTACACACCTTTACACACCTTTACACACCCTTACACACCCTTACACACCTTTACACAGCTTTACAGACCTCCAGTTTGCAGGCAGCACTCTCTAATACACACCCACAGGGTCAATGCAAACTCCCAACCATCAAGCACACAAAGCAATTAAAACAAAAATAAGGCCCAGGTTGAAAATAAACACAAATTGTCATTTATTGTCAGCTCAGACAGTTTCATCTATTTTCTGTGTCAATTTGGTTTTTCATTACATCTTATTTGTGTGTATACTTATAATCCATTATGTCTGGAAAGACTATCAGTATTTTACTGTGCCAACATGACTGTTGGGTGGTATTTTCATTTTTCCTGTATAGATTTTAATGTAAATGTGTAGGGCCTTTGCTTGTCTCTTGTTTTGTCTTTATGAGTCAAATTAGGCTGAAGGAGAAATCCCTGCTTTCTCCTGGAGAACAGTCACCAGTCAGCAAGACGCTGCTTTCACTGGTGGAGATTCAGACTAATATTTCTGGAGATAAAATTAATATTTTCCCATTGAAATATATTTCAGGACTGTGACTCCCATAGATTTACTTTTCTTTCATACAAATTAAAGCACAATGTCAACATTATATTCAACTTAAGTGTAACTGTACAGTAGATGTTGTAATACAGATTCTTTGTGTTTTTTGACCAAAGAACTGTGTAAAGACAGAAGTTTTTGATCTGGTGATTCACACTTTGTTTTGGCTTTGTTTTCATCGTCATTAAATAAATTATTTTCTATCAGTGTTTTTTCCTGCATCAATTATATTATTATTTGTAATAATCCTATTGTTATTCTTAATGTTATTCCTATTAAGATGTGTACTAGTGGAAAAACCATCATGTCTGGAGTGTGTGCGGACGTGAACTCTGACTCGTTGGATGATCTCAGGATGATGCTGAGATTTGAGATTTTCTTTTTGTGCATTTTTCACTCAAAATCATCTCTACTGTTGGGCCAGATGTCTATTAAAGGGTTAAGTTCATATATCATCTTCTTACAGTATTACTTCCTGATAAGTCAGAATGGATCGTAGAACCATGATGGATTTTCCATGCAGCCTTCAACAATAGTACCAGTGTCTTGAAACACTAGAGATCCACTGTCTGTTCCAGTGGAGCTTCTTTTGATGAACATCCTGTGCAGCAATGTAAACTGCTGGCTCGTGTCAAGCTGTAAGGTCGCATTTGATCAACTACATTGTAAAATAAAGTTTTTTTGTTCATCTAATATAGCTGTGAATGTTTCTTCTCTGAACAGTTAAGTGTTTTGATTGACTGTCATTTGCCCATTTCACAGAATAGTGGAATTTGTAAGTCGGCTCTGGAAGATTTGATTCGATCAGATGTGTCTTATTGTTCCGACAAATCACAAAGCAAACCGGTAACAAGCATCAATAAAGGTCAAGTCCATTACTTTAGTCACAGAGTCTGAACTGGTTAAAATGGTTTTGTAGTAAGGCTGAATGATATTGACAAAAAAACTAATTGTGATTATTTGACAGAATATTGCAATTTAAACTGCTATTCATATTATCTCAAGTTCTTCTTGTCATAACATTTTCAGAACTTTAAAATTGTTTAAAGAAATTTTTGTTTTGATTTTGTTGAAAAAAAGAAAAGAATAGATGTCAGTGTGCAGGATTTACTGAGTTTGAGTCTGATTAAAGCTTTTCACCAATATTATAATTGATTCATGGACCAAAGATTACCTGCAGCTCTAAAACTCCTTGTTCAGAAATCCATTTTGAACGCTCCTTTCTTAAGCAATTAATTGCAGCCCCTGTGATTTGGAAATTGCAGAAGTTCATATTGCGATTTTGAATTTTCTTCGATTAAATCTTAAGCCCTATTTTACAGTATAATACATGTTTTGAAGACATGGGATATAAATGGATCCTTCAAAGTATTATGGATGCTTCAAGGATCCATTTATTGGGCTCACAGTAAGTCAAAGGTTTAATCAGTAAGATAAGATGAAACTTTATTAATCTCTGTGGGGAAATGGGACAGCTGCAGCGATCAATACGAACAGGCTACAGCAGAGGCAACAATAGAGTATAAAAAGAAACAAAATAGAAACAAGAATATAGAAAATGGAGGTTATGCAATCAAGAATTTAAACACTAAGTAGAAACTATGAATGAAAAGTTTGGGGAAATGGATTACATTGTTATGAGGATGTGCAAAATAACAGCAGTGGAAAAGTGATTCTCAACCTTTTTCATACCAAGGACAATTTAGTCCACATCAGAGCCACAGACCCCATGTGATGAGACTTTGTCTCTCGGTCCCAAATCTGAGAATATTTTTATTGTCAGATGATTTTGTCCAGAACTCCATGACTGTCTGTGTTGCAGGTAGAGAGATAACAGAGAAACTGATCAAAATAGTCATTCTTCTATATTCTCTAACTGTGTTCGCTTCAGGTAAATGAAATAATGCTGTTTAACAAAGTTAACAATTCAAAAATTTGCTGGGGACCCTTTGGAACCCCCTCAAGGACCCCTGGTGGTCCCTGGACCCCACGCTGAGAACCACTGCAGTAGAACATGCTGAGACAAAGAAAAAATGAATGCAGAGTACTGTATATACAATATAAAAATATACCAAAATATGAAATATATGCAGCATAAAATAGCCATGATATGATAAAATATCAATATATTTGCTATAGGATTACTGACTTATCAATGTGATCAATGTCCTGAGAACAGCAGTGTGATGAAGTGAAGCTGCAGCACTGAAAGGTTTAACATGTAAACCCCAGTGTGTTCCGCTCAGTGAGTTTCATCAACTCTGGCAGAAGAATCAAAACCTGAACTTTATCCCTGAAATGTCCTTAATTTCTCATTACATAAACATTAATTATCCTTTAAAAATAACAGCTTTTAAAAAAAATATGGTTAGTATTACGTGTTTATAAGGGATTTATTCATGAGTTGATTCACAGAGACTCTACAAATTAAGGGATTTTTCATGTCTTTTGTGCAAGTTTACAGGTTATTAAGTGGAAATTAATGGAAACGTTCCTGTCTCCCTTAATTTTTCATTAAGTTTGAAAGTAAGGTTCAGTCAAGACTAAGGGGAGTTTAAGGAGGTTTTGATGGGATCTCCTCCATTAACAACTCAATTAATTTTAAAGGGATTTTGCATGAATTAAGGGGTGAATTAATGTAAATTAATGAAAATATAGTATGAGTACTATATATCGTACTATAGTAGTAATATAGTACGATTCATGGCCAATTCCAGTGCTTACCTGGTACATTGTTATAGGTGTGACTATGAGAGAACTAATTTATTCCAACTGGTTCGTTCTCAAACACACAAACAATATACCAGGTAAGCACTGGAGTTGGCCATGAGTCGTACTGTACAAACATGGCCCCGCCCCTCTGTCTGACATGGCCCCGCCCCTCTGCCTGACATGGCCCCGCCCCTCTGCCTGACATGGCCCCGCCCCTCTGTCTGACAGACAGGCGGGGACAGTTTGACACGCGAGCTTGCCGCGGCGGTTCCACCGGAGATAAACACATGACGTCATATTCGTGCGCCAAAGCTAGCATGGCAGACGTTTAGCTGCGAAGCTAACAGACTTTTCTCTTCGTACTATCGTGTGAAAATGTGCGCAGTCCAGCAGCTGAGAGCGTCGGTGAAGCAGCGACTAACTGCGGCTGTTGAAGAGATATTTGGGCTGTTTGAAAGAACGATAGCAGAGTACGAAGAAGAGATTGATCGCCAACGCAGGCTGCTGGAAGATGTTCTGAAGCCTGAGATCCAGATCAACAAAGCAGGTTTGTAGAAGGTTTTTCTACATTATACTTACTGCACTGATCTCAGTAAAGTGACAGATCACCGCTTTTACATTATTTTACAAGCTGCTGCCTTTAAACCAGCTGACTGAACAGGAGGGACAGAGTCCGTCGTGTGTTTTCATTCATTAGCTAACAGCTAACAGTTAGCTTCCGTCTGGAGCTCAGAAACTAACATTTCCTCCTCAGTCAGTATCCTGATCAATAAACTGAAACGTTTAAACATCTTGTAGAAACGAGTCCCTGCTGTCATTTCTGCTGCTTTGTGTTTGTTCTTCGGACAGGAAGCTCTTCGTCCCGTTGGTGAACGTCAGTTCACAAACAAACAGTAAATACATGACAGAACACGACTGAAACTGTTTTGGGAATGGTAAGGAACCATTGAATTTAATTCAATTCAGCTTGAATGCAACACACCATGGGGGACTCATTTCAATTAAAAAAATCAGCTTTTATAATTGGTCCGCCTGTTATTTCCACTTGGGGCTCACAGAGAAACCTCATTTCAGGCGCGTGTATCCACAGCCTCAGTCTGTCGGTCTCTCCGCAGCTCGAGGCAGCAGGTGAGGAGCGGAACGGAGATCGGCCGGTAAGTCCGGAGCTTTGTTCTGTGACTCCTCTGTCTCCACCAGTCTGATGCAGCAGCAACACTGCAGCTGCTGCTCAGTCTCACGGTGCCTTCGACCTGCACTCATTAATAAAACCCCAAGATACCTGATCTCCACTTTGGGCACATTGGAGATCACATTATAGAGTACACTGATATATATCAATAGCTGGAACCAGTGGCGTTAACATAGTTGTGATTGGCCCCGGTGCAAATATTTTTGCACACCCCCCCCCCCCCCCCATTCCTTGAATGGTTACTTTGAAGACTACGTGAAAAATTAAATGTGCGAGAGGACCTCAAAGCTGCAAAAAATCGCCTTCCTACATGGACCCGTGACAGTTTCTGGGCCCCCGTGCACAGCACGGGTTGCACCGTAGATATAAACGCCACTGGCTGGAGCACATTCTCTGCCAATACAAGGACACTTGAAATCCACACAACACCCTGGAGGAGTTGTGAGTAGGAGAGAGACCAGGTCTGAGTTAGTGTGGTTTAAAGCTGACGCTGTGGATGAGATGAGCCCAACTGTATGGTTGCTATTCCTCAACCTCCCTCGCCGACTGTGGCTCCTTCCTCCTCACAGAGGGTTTATTCCACGTTTCAAGGACCAGCTTCCATTGCCAAGGTCCTGCAAGCTTTTGTTAGTCCTGCACTTTTCCCTGCAGGCTTTGCACCTGACCGCGACCCTTCACCTTCTAGGTGCTGAGCCACAAGGCAGCTGTGGGGGTCCAGAGGCCGGCAGGCTCCCAGAGACACTGAGGCTTCAAACCCCTCGACCATGATAAAGTCGAGATTCTGAGGGTCTCTGCTGTCAACAGGAAATAAAATGAATAATTTTATAATGCTATCAGGCATTGAGACGTTGCTAGCTGGACCCTTCTAGTATCTGCAAGGCCAGCGTTAATGGACTAATACGGTCACTGTGGGGTCCAGGAACCTCATAATATCATAAAGGCTTCAGAAGCCCTGGACTAGGAAGCTTATTAGCAATATTAGCTGAAAGAACAATCCAAGATGGCGGCGCTGTGCTTTGTTTATTTTTGTGTGTTAACTTTGTTCTTCACAAATAGTCTCTTAGTCTCCCACTGACTCTGTGTGGATACACACACACACGTAGATATATACAGTATATTCTATATATAGATATAATTTATCATTTGTACATTTTTATATACGTTCATATTTTCTACCGCTATTCCTGTTTTTAACTGCTAATTGCACTGCTTGAATATGTTTCTTGCCTGTTGTCTGTTGCTTGTGTCTATTGTATATAGTGTATATTGCACTGGATGCCACTTTACTGTTATTGTTTTGTTTTGTTTTTGTCCATCTGCTATTGGCACCGCACCAACATAGCAAGCTAAATTCCTCGTATGTGCACATGAACCTGACGATAATAAATCTGAGTCTGAAGAGATTGAGTGAGGTGTTCAGCTGTGATGGCTGAACTGCAGGGACCCCGGCTGGTTTTGTGCAGGATGGTCTTTTGGGCCCAGAATGACAAACTGTCTGAGCCACCCACAGCCTCACTGCTGATCAAGTTAATACACTGTAGGGAAGCTAATTATTAACAGTTTGATAACCACTAGCAAAGCAGAAGATGATGAATTGTCTCTCAGTTATCCAACATGGTATTTTAAAGGTAAAATTAATTGTAAAATAGTGTTAAGGGTTTGGGTGATCTGTCTTCTTAATGATATTGTTAAATGCTAAAGTAAAATCTGAAGTTAACTGTTCTATTATTTTTCAGTCTTCCCTCCAGACGTCCAGCAGCTGCTGGTCAGTGAAGAAGAGGTTCCCCCTGAGCAGCAGGACTGGAGCCCCAGTCTGGACCAGGAGGACCCAGAGCCCCCACACATTAAAGAGGAACAGGAGGAACTCTGGACCAGTCAGGAAGGAGAGCAGCTTCAAGGGCCGGAGGAGGCCGATATCACCGAGTTCCCGTTCACTCCTGTCCCTGTGAAGAGTGAAGATGATGAAGAGAAACCTCAGTCCTCACAGCTTCATCAAAGCCAAACTGAGGAGAACAGAGAGGCAGAGCCTCTAGCCAGCAGCTCAACTGAACAGATGAAAACAGAAGCTGATGGAGAGGACTGTGGAGTATCAGAACCAGCCAGGAACTTAGATCCAGCTAGTCATTTACACCCAACTAGTGATGGCAAGACTTCAGACTCTTCTGAACCTGAGACTGAAGACAGAGATGATGATTGGAAGGAGACTAGAGAACCTCAGTCAGGTTTAGACTCACAGACATCAAAGAAGAGACGGAGAGTTGAAGGACAAAGTTTGTCTGTCAGCAAAAAGTTCAGGAGAACAAGCTCCTGTTATTCTCTGAAAACATCTACAGCGTCGGTGAAGCAGCGACTAACTGCGGCTGTTGAAGAGATATTTGGGCTGTTTGAAAGAACGATAGCAGAGTACGAAGAAGAGATTGATCGCCAACGCAGGCTGCTGGAAGATGTTCTGAAGCCTGAGATCCAGATCAACAAAGCAGGTTTGTATATAGAAGGATTTCTACATACTATTTCCAATCAGTTCTTCTCCACATTGCTCAATGCTACATTTTTCCAAAGATGCTCTATGTAAGATTTGCTTAATGCAGTTAGCATTAAATCAATCGACTCTTATGTACTGATAATTATCTCACAGTACCATGTAGACATCTATATAATAACAAAATAAGAGAATTAGTAATAATTAATCAAAGCAGCAACATAATGTACCTGTGAGCTTTTACAACAAACACTCATTTGTATGTTAGCATGCTAACGGTGATGCTATGCTATCGCAAACTGGTACTGACAGACAACAGAAACAAACAGAAGAATATAGCACTGCCAACAATACAATGAAATGACAAAGGAACTTACTATTTGCTGCACGCACAAACAGAAGATACTCGGTAGCTTGATACTCACTGTCTAATTAAATGGCGTGGCAATCAGGTGCACCTAGTGGGTCCTTAGAGGTCAGAGTTCATCTGAGTTCCAATAGGTGGCTGCCAATATGCCTGACTTAAACCGTCCACTAGGGTACTATGGCAGACTAGGGGAGAAGGGGTTGACCTTTTTAACAACTATCCTATAATTTAAAAAAGCGAAGTTGCAACAGCAAAACACTCCTCTGAAATAATTTCTACCAATCAGCATAATCCTGGATTCTTGTTTAGTATCGATCTCCTCGGGAACTCTGCTCCCCCTCGGGCCTCTGGTTTTTCAAATGCTGACTGAAATGTTTTCTTTAAACTTTTTAGATTTTATTGAAGACATCAGGTCTAAGATTTACCACCTCATTGCCTTTACTGATACATCCTGCCCTCGTCTAGATGCTGAGTCGGTTAAGGCTGGTCTCTCTTGATGAACTAATGGACAACATTTCACTCAAGGACATCTTCCACCCACTAGACATCATGGCAACTAAATGCCTTTTGCAAGTTTTAGAAACTACAGGATCCAGCTTGCTCTCTGCTGTCTGTCCTCTTGTTGTGTCCTTCACCGTCAACACAGTTAGGGTTCAGCCTCTCCTAAAAAAAAAAAAAAAAAGAATTGATCCATCTGCTCTCAGCAACTGCAGGCCACTTTTGAAACTACCTTTAATTTCTAAAATCCTGGTTGTATTAAGGCAACTTCTAGAAGTGTTGGACAATTGAAAATTTTCAATCTGGTTTTCGTCACTCAGCAGTGAAACTGCCCTCATCAAGGTGGTAAATGATATCCTGATGGATGCCGATGCAGGTGAGTGCTGCTTGATCTGAGCGCAGCATTTGATACTGTAGATTATGGCATCCTGACAGGTAGATTGAGGTAGTGGGTTGGTATTTCAGGGACTGACCTATAGTGGTTCTCTTCATACTTGACTGACAGGAAATTCCTTGTGTCCATTGATGGCTGTTCCTCTTCAGTCCTTCATGATGTGTGTTGTGCCACAAGGCTCAATTCTTGCAGTGATTTTACTTTAGATTTTATCCCTAGATTTGCTTCCTCTGGGTTTCCTAATTAGTCAGCATAGAATCTCTACCCATTGTTATGCTGATGATACCCAGCTGTACCTCTCAGTCAAGCAGGGTGAATTGAATAAGTTGGCCTCTGTTAAGTAGATGTGGATGCCAAACATTTTTTTACAATTAAATTGGGACACAACTAAAGTTCTCATTATAGGTCCTCAGCCTGCCCTTGGTCCTCTAAATCAACACATAGCAGTCCTGTTTGACCTAAACCTTAATTTTGAGCGACATACTGAAAAAAATTGGTTCAGTAATTTTTCCATCTTAAGAACAGTGCAAAAATCTGTCTTAAATTTCAGCTATGCATTTCACCTTGTCTTTACTGCAATGCCCTGTTTGCATTGTAGAACGGCTCCAATATGTTCAAAATTCTGAATGTTCATTTATCGCTGACCAAAAAATCTGAATCCATTTTGAATTCAGTCTGTAACACCAAGAAATGCAGTAAAAGTTAACTGGTTCTATTATGTTTTGTCCTTCTTGTTAGATGCTCCACAGCTGCTGGTCAGTGAAGAAGAGGTTCCCCCTGAGCAGCAGGACTGGAGCCCCAGTCTGGACCAGGAGGACCCAGAGCCCCCACACATTAAAGAGGAACAGGAGGAACTCTGGACCAGTCAGGAGGGAGAGCAGCTTCAAGGGCCGGAGGAGGCCGATATCTCCGAGTTCCCGTTCACTCCTGTCCCTGTGAAGAGTGAAGATGATGAAGAGAAACCTCAGTCCTCACAGCTTCATCAAAGCCAAACTGAGGAGAACAGAGAGGCAGAGCCTCTAGCCAGCAGCTCAACTGAACAGATGAAAACAGAAGCTGATGGAGAGGACTGTGGAGTATCAGAACCAGCCAGGAACTTAGATCCAGCTAGTCATTTACAACCAACTAGTGATGGCAAGACTTCAGACTCTTCTGAACCTGAGACTGAAGACAGTGATGATGATTGGAAGGAGACTAGAGAACCTCAGTCAGGTTTAGACTCAGTGAAAAACAATGAAGTCCTTGTAAATCATATGGAATCTCATCCCGAGGAGAAACAGTTTAGTTGCTCAGTTTGTGGCAAAGGATTCAGCCGGAACGGACATCTGCAGGCCCACCTGAGGAGCCACACAGGGGAAAAGCCATTTGATTGTACAGTTTGTGGTAAAAGATTTAGTGAAAAGGGAAGTCTGAGGACACACATGAGACTCCATACTGGGGAGAAACCATTTCACTGTTCAATTTGTGGTGAACGGTTTTGTCAAAAGGGAAATTTGCAGACGCACATGAGACACCACACAGGAGAGAAACCCTTTAGTTGCTCATTTTGTGGTAAAAGATTCAGGCAGAGTGGAGCGTTGGGAACACACATGAGAAATCACACAGGGGAAAAACCGTACAGCTGCTCAGTCTGTAACACAAGTTTTAGTCAGAGAGGGACATTGGTCATACACATGAGAAGCCATACTGGGGAGAAACCATTTAGTTGCTCAATGTGTGGAAAAAGATTTAGTGAAAAGGGAAATCTGAAGAGACATGTGAGAGTCCATACAGGAGAGAAACCGTACATTTGCAGTGTTTGTGGGAAAAGATTTAATCAGTTGAATTACCTCAGAAACCATAAGTGTTGTGGTGAGAGCAGCAGCAGGTGAAGCTGCAGAGCTGCTGGTTGAGCTGAACTGTTCAGCAGTAACAGAACAATAATCTAGAGACACATCATGATAGTCCATCATTCAGGAGGAAACCCAAACCCTTCTAGTCAGTGTTGTGGTTCGGGATGCAGCCAAATACAAAATAATTAGCTAACTGAACTTGAGCTGAACAGTGTTTTTGATTAGATAAAATTATAAACTGCAAAGAGTCAAGTCCATTGAAGTAGAATATTGTAAAACTGAACTTATTCCTTAGCAGCCTGCAAGTAATTAAAGTCACTGAAGGAGAAATGTTTTCATATTATGTTTTTTTATAAGTGGAATTCCTACTACTGTTGCTCTACTGTGCGCCAGTGGTTTGAGACCAAGACAAGAAGAGAAGCTTATTCATGAGTTATTTAATCAGAAGCTGAAGAGGAAATAGCATTTAACTTGTTTATTTAAAAATAGAACTTGACAAAAAAAATTGACAAAATAATTTTGACTGCACAAGTAGCTTAATGTTTCTTTACAAAATAGGCTAAACATGTTCGGCTGGCTTTGGGTAAGGAACGATGAGACAAAGATTAGGGCTTAGTAAATTAATAATTGATAAAGGCTTAAATAAATTATTGTGAACAAGACAAAATATACGAATGTTCAGGTAATTCAAAACAACATTTGCAAGATAAGCCTTTGTTCGCAGCTACGAACCAGTAATCCCTTAAAATAACCTTAAATTTACATTAATTCACCCCTTAATTCATGCAAAATCTCCTTAAAATGAGTTAAGGGGTTTATTAATGGAGGAGATCCCATCACAACCTCCTTAAACAGCCCAAGTTACTTTCTAATTTAATGTAAAATTCGGGGCGACATGAACTTTCCATTAATAACTCATTAATAACCTGTGAACCTGCACAAAAGGCATGAAAAAATTCCTTAATTTCTGGAGTCTCTGTGAATCAACTCATGAATAAATGCCTTATAAACCCATGATACTAACCTTACTTTTTTTCTAACCCTATGTTATATTTAATGGATAATTCATGTTTATGTAATGAGAAATTAAAGACATTTCAGGGATAAAGTTAAGGGGTTTGGTGAAGCAGCTCACACTGAGCAGGTTTGCTTCAGGGAAGTGCAAGAAAGGCTTAGATTCACCTGTGGAGTCGATCCGCCACCTGGTGGAGAAATGTTTTATTACATGAGGGACAGCGAGGTAACTTTGGTTTAACCCTGGCGGCTCTTCCGTCTTTTAACTGAGGTAGACTGCTGTGATCATAGTTTCTCTGTTATCTCTCTACCTGCAATACAGACAGTCATGGAGTTCTTGACAAAATCATCTAACAATAAAAATATTCTCAGATTTGGGTCCGAGAGACAAAATCTCATCAGATGGGGTCTGTGGCCCAAATGTAACTAAATTATCCTTGATATGAAAAAGACTGAGGATCACTGGACTAGTGTGTTACATTAATCTGTGGCAGTAGAAACTAGCTAAGGAGGTCCAGCAGCTGGTCAGAAGCCCAGAGGTTGTGGGTTCAGTTCCCTCTGTGAGTGATAATTGTATTTTGAGATCCAGCAGTAAAAGGGAATTAAAATCATCTCAAACAAGCCAAGCTGTCAGACTGCAAGCCACTGGATTATTTGCATTGACCTGTAGAGGGCAGCAATACACCTGAGCGTCTAAACTGCTGCAAATCTTACAAGAAGAAGAAGTGGGACGAAAAAGTCTTGAAAAAAAGCTTTGTGACGTCACGCAAGATGGCGACCGGTTTATGTAAACTTGATGGCGCTTTGAATTTTGAAAAACAGATCAGCTCAGCTGTGAAATCTAGCTTCTTCCAACTTAGGGTTATTTCCAAAATCAGGCCTTTTCTGTCTTTCTCAGACCTGGAGAAAGTAAATGATTCATTACTATCCTCTCGACTTGACTATTGTAACTCTCTATTTTGGCATTAATCAGTCTTCCGTCTCCCACTTACAACTTGCACAGAACGCTGCGGCTAGATTGCTGTCTGGATGTAAAAAAAGAGACCACATCACACCAATCCTGGCTTCACTACACTGGCTCCCTGTCCATTTCATAATTCAATTCAAAATTCTCCTGTTTGTTTTTAAAGCGTTGCATGGTCTCGCCCCTGGCTACATTTCTGAGCTCCTGACCCCCCACACCACTGTTAGGCCCCTTAGGTCCACTGACAAAGGTCTGCTAGCCGTTCCACGCTCTGGACTAAAGAAATCTGGCGACAGGGCCTTTTCTATAGCAGCTCCTAAACTGTGGAATAGTCTCCCAGAAATAATTCGATCTGCTGATTCAGTTGACGCTTTTAAGAGTCGTCTTAAAACCCACTTTTACTCGCTAGCTTTTTGTTCCGATTGATCTGGTGTCTGTGGATGTATGTATACACATGGCTGTGTGCGTATGTGTGTGTGTGTGCCCGTGCACATGTCTACTTATTTATTTTTTTGTGCTCGTGTGTTGTTTCTTTTTCATTTTTGCACTTTTATTCTTGTCCTGTTTTATTCCTTGCATTTTTATTCTTGTTTTGTTTTTACTCCTGCTTTGTTTTAACCAATCTCTGTAAAGCACTTTGGTACAAACTTGTTTTGTTTTTTAAAGCGCTATATAAATAAACTTGAACTTGAACATGGCTTCCTTGTCTTCTCATCTCTTCTCTACTTGCTCTCTAAGGAACCTGAAACCCTTCCTGCACAGCTGCTTCCACTCCTCTTCATTACTGCTGACAAAACCAAGATTAAGGGATATACAACACTTCGACATCTAGAAGCCGAAAAGGGAGATTCCCTGAGTTCCCCCGAGAGAGAGGGTTAGTAGTTTTAGCTTTGCTAGATTTATGACTTATCCTTGTATCTAGACTTTATTCTGGCCAACCAAGTTTAAAAACACAGGCCACCCTGGCGAGAGCAAACTATTACCCCTGAGAAAGTGTCAATAGGCTTTCTTGGTCCCAGGCTCAGAGGAAAGGAAAAAGAAAAAAAGAAGTGCAGTCTTGGCTTTGTCTTTCCGAGTTTTTATTAAAAACAAAGTATTCTACACAACAATCCCTTTCAGAGGGTTTAGCTGTGTAACAAAAAAAGGAAGTAGTTTCTGTCTGTCTGCAAGCTGGATATATATAGCAAGCGTCTGTGGGGTGTTTCCCCTTTAATCAATTTTTATCATACATCAGCCACATGACTACAGTCGTAGGCGGTCCTCTATGTCTTATTATTTCTTTGTCATTTGTTCTTGAGTTATAGTCAGCCTTGTTATTCTCTACCATATGGTCTTAACTCCAGGCCGTTCACATCATAATCAATCATAATCACTTCTTAGTATATTTCAGTTTCCTCAAGCGAAGCATAAGGCAAAGTTCAATATTCTTCTATTCTTATGTTACACCCGCTACAAATCACTAGCATAAGGAATGACAATCAAGGAGGTAAAGAGTAACATGTTTATTACAAAAGTTAAGCTTGACAATTTACATCCGCCCACCTTAACCTCCTTACAGTTTACTTCCCAGCTATCACTGACAGGACAGGGGCTGAGTTACACTAAATCACACCAGTGCACACTATAATTAATAAGTCTCGCACGCTAGGTTGGTTAACACATTCCAAAGTTTAACACACGTGATTAATGTCACTGCAAACAATTAATAACTCCGTCACACCTTAAGCCTGCCCTGACTGTCTGACTGGGATTCGACCTGAGTAAAGGTATTGATGGGGGAAGCAAACAGATGGATAATAAAACAGAACAAACAAACGAAAAGAAAAAAGGAAAGAAAACTAGTCCGCCCCAAGGGCAATACCCAGATATTTTTGCCCGCTACCAGCACACTTGCCAGGGCGGACTAGACAGAAAAAGCAATCCCAAAAACAAACTGGCAAACAACGAAAATAGTCCCACGGCAAGAGCAGCTAATGGACCACTGATGCTCTGCAGGGAAACAAATATTAACAATCTTAAAAACACTTTATTACACCAATATTAAAATACATACCGATTAAATGTTAAAAACTACATGCCTAAACTTCAAAATACCTGGTACGTCGGTCTACTTCGCTACCGACTACCAGCCGCCTTCAACCCAACAGGGAAGTAGGTCTGAAATAAATGAAAACAATAAATGTCACACACATTCACCTGACAGCACAAAACGCTATACAAAGAAAACAGCCTTAGGCCTACCAATTGTTCCTGCCCTCTCGTCTTCCCTGCACGCCAGCATGGAATGAGGTGTGCACCTGCCTCACTCCACCGGCCTGAACCAACAGCCGCAACCTGCGTTCCTCCTGCAGGTAGCCCTATATCAGCAAAACCTCTCTAATTGGTGCACCTCCCCTTTTTCACTCGGTGCCACCTGCCACACTTATATTATATTTTTCTTGATATTTATTTTTTCCTAAGTGTTATGTCTATGCTGTGGATTGTGTATTCCTGGTAGTAATCCGTACTGAGTGGGGGAAGCTGGTACGTTGATTTATCTTTGATAGTGACTTTTTGATCATGTATTTTTCATATTGATTGTATAATTAATTGAACTGTATGCATGTATGTATTTAAGTGTCACTTCCGCTTTGAGCAACATAACGCTGATGATGGCTTATTGCTCTATAGCTGCCGAATTCAAATATATGACAAAAGGACATTATGAGTGCTGGCTTTTCTTTCTTCAAAGTTCAATATTGTCACACATATATCACTTGTCGTACTGAGCACAGTAGCATACAATTCTCAGGCACTTTATGGTTACATATACTGTATGTCCACAGTTGCACATAATTCACAGACCCTCCAGTATACTAGGTTTACACACATGAGTTACATACATGTCATAAAACCCCTGGGCTGCTTATATCATGAGGTTCCATTGTTACAGACAGTGACAAGTTTCTGGGTTACATGCAGTTCATGAACTATTTATGACCCTGCTTGTGGAGTGTGGCTTCCTGAGCCCGACCTGCTGCCTCTGTCTGTCTCCTTTCCCTTCTCTTTTCTTTCCAAACATATTTTTTCATCTGTGTCTTGCTGAACCCCGGTCCTGCCTTACTCAAGGCCCGTTGCATCCTAGTGGACGGGTCCACACCCCCTCGCGCCATTCCTGCAGCGGGCTGGAATGGAATATATGGGAATATCCCTTTTTGGGAATATATGGGAATAAACCTCATTATTTAAAAAAAAGTTTCTCCGTCTGAAGTTTGACGTCACACTCGTGCGCCAACGCTAACTTGCCAGTGGTTTAGCTGCGGAGCTAAGTAGCAGAGACTTCCGTGTCCACTCGCTGTGTGAAAATGTCCAGAGTCCAGCAGCTGAGAGCGTCGGTGAAGCAGCGACTAACTGCGGCTGTTGAAGAGATATTTGGGCTGTTTGAAAGAACGATAGCAGAGTACGAAGAAGAGATTGATCGCCAACGCAGGCTGCTGGAAGATGTTCTGAAGCCTGAGATCCAGATCAACAAAGCAGGTTTGTAGAAGGTTTTTCTACATTATACTTACTGCACTGATCTCAGTAAAGTGACAGATCACCGCTTTTACATTATTTTACAAGCTGCTGTCTTTAAACTTGCTCCATTCATTAATGAATGTCTAAAAATGTTTGCCTCGCTCAGCTCCGTCAAGCTTCACGCACGACGTCAAACTAAGACAGGAAGTTCGGTGATCTGGCTTTCAAAATAAAAGACTAAAAATGTGTCGCGTTTGCAAAAAGGAAGTATTGAAATGTACAGAACACAAATCTGAAGTATATACAAAATAACAAAAATCGCATAAAGATGTGCATGGTATTTCTGATGAGTAGATAATGGATGGGTAAATTAGAGGCAAAAATTAATATTTGACAGAATAAACAGAAAATACCAGTAAACTTAGAACAATTTCAACCACCATAAATATCTCCATTTAACCAATGGCTGTTCCTAAAGGCTGTAGAATGGGTGTTAAAATGGTTGTTTATTGTGTCTATTAAAATCTATGCAAGCTATCTTTGATCTACATATAGTAGCTGATATAAATATTAAGCCAAACTTGGCGACAAACTAGTCCTGTTGGACTATTTTACAGTACAAAGAGTAAAGTCCTTTTTTGTGGAAGATTGTAAATCTTTTTCAGTGTCTCCATGTTGTTGTAAACTCACACATTAAGCAACTTCTGTATATAAAGAATTATTCACATGACATTGACAATAATGTTTACCATTGAATAAATTGATACAGTGATGATTTATGGTGTAGATTGTGTCTGTAGAGTTGAGTTTTACTAGAAAAATATAGTGAAAATGTTTTCTTGTGCTTGGTTAATAAATGCCAACTGTGTACTTACCTTTATTTTTTAATGCTGGTTTATTTTCACTATATTTCTGTTGGTGATCTTTGTAGCCTTTTTGTCACAAAACCACCTGTTTGGTTAATTGTGTGTACATAAATCCAGGACGATGGGTTCCAAACCTAACATTGATGGAATTCATGTAGACTTTTTTAAACTAAAATAACCTCTAACAAAAAGCCAATAAAATGTCCCTCATATAAAAAAAAATAAACACAGAAGATAGATATTGTCCTTATACTAGTTTACACTAGTATAACCTCATTTGACCGCTTGTGTCCACAATCTCTTACTTTCAGTTCAGCTTTGCATTGTGGGTCAACTCTCTCTCTACCACTATAGTTACAGTTACTGATGCAAAGCTGCATTACTGCAGCCACTGCATGTTACCGGTGGTCAATCTTTCAATCCCTCCTCCCCTCAGTCTGAGATACCTGAACTCCTCACCATGCTCACCTTGAACCAGCTTGAGTTAATGCCAAAAATGTGAAGAAAGCTCTCTCTTTGAGTGTATGGGGACTGAATAGCTCACAACAGCGATCCCGGCACCCCATACTTCCACAGCGCCGCCTACAGGAAACCTCTGGGAACACTGGCGTTTTCCAAATCCATCAAATGCATGTGCACAGGATTAGCAAACTCCCACTAATTAACTCCCACGCCCCCTCGATTTTCTGTGAGTGGGTAAAGAGCCGATCCACTGTTCCATGACCAGAACGAAATCTGTATTGTTCACTCTGAATCTGAGGCTTCTTTCCAGCACTTTAGCATAGACTCTCCAGAGAGGCTGGGCAATAGGTGGAACACATCCTCCGGTTCCCATTTTTGAAGATGGGGACCAAAACTCCTGTCTGCCAATCCAAAGGCACTGTTCCTGAAATTCACACAACATTAAAGAGCTGTGTCAACAAAGAGCCTTCAGCATTTCAGGGCAGAGTTCGTCGACCCCCGATGGAGCTTTCTCTGCCCAAAAGATGGGCTCAGACCCTCCAGAATCTTCCAGCACTGCCTCCTGAAAAGAGCGCATGTCTGTTGACTTTAGGAGTTCTTCAAAGTGTTCCTTCCACCTCGTCAAGCTCCACCACGTCCAGGTCTCATCCACTCCTGCGCTTTTCCTGTGAGGCATTGCACCAGACCCTACACCTGCCTTGTGGGCCCACAGTGCAGACAAAAGGCAAGTCAGCATCCCCATGTTGCTTTTTTGGGCTGTGCCCAGCAGAGGTACAGGGGTCAGCAGGCCACCAGGCGCCCACCTGTGCTCCCAGGCCTGGTTCCAGGTGTGGGTCCCAATATCCCTGTTCTGGGTGAGGTTCTCTCAGCTCTTTTTTAGACTATCATAGGGGTCTTTTTGCATTGGTATTTGTCCGGCCCTTTACCTGAGACCAATTCGGGTGTCCCTACAAGAAGCACAAGGCTTCTGTCAGCATTGCTCCCAGGGTCTTTGGGGCACAAACCCCTCTACCTATCCTGAAAATGTTAGCTCAGGTGTTACTGATATTTTGAGGGCAAAATTGGAAAATAGTGTGAAATGGGTGATCTGTCTTATTGTTTTTATGCCTCCGCGCCGGCGACAGCTGTCGCCGGACGTATTATGTTTTCGGGTTGTCCGTCCGTACGTCCGTCCGTCCCATTCTCGTGAACGCAATATGTCAGGAACCCCATGAGGGAATTTCTTCAAATTTGGCACAAACGTCCACTTGGACTCAAGGATGAACTGATTAGATTTTGGTGTTCAAAGGTCAAGGTCACTGTGACCTCACAAAAGATGTTTTTGGCAAGAATTCATAAGCTAATTATGACAAAATTTCACACAAATGTCTAATAGGATAAAATGATAAAGTGATGACATTTTATATCCAAAAGTTCAAAGGTCAACTTCACTGTGACATCATAATGTTTTGCTTACCACTGTAGCTGAGAAAATGGTCTTGGGTCATTCTACAAAAACAGTGGAAGTGCTGTCACTTACTTTTGACACCAAAATCCTTTAAGTTGACCTAATAATCAATTAATTATATATGTTCAATAAATAAAGACTGTCCTTGTAATGATAAAACAAAGTTTATTGGCGGAGGCATACAACCGTGAGGCGGTTATTTCTGTTTTTTCTTGATATAATTAAGTAGCAATTAACTGGTTGTATATATTTTTGTCTTTCTTGATAGATGCTCCACAGCTGCTGGTCAGTGAAGAAGAGGTTCCCCCTGAGCAGCAGGACTGGAGCCCCAGTCTGGACCAGGAGGACCCAGAGCCCCCACACATTAAAGAGGAACAGGAGGAACTCTGGACCAGTCAGGAGGGAGAGCAGCTTCAAGGGCCGGAGGAGGCCGATATCACCGAGTTCCCGTTCACTCCTGTCCCTGTGAAGAGTGAAGATGATGAAGAGAAACCTCAGTCCTCACAGCTTCATCAAAGCCAAACTGAGGAGAACAGAGAGGCAGAGCCTCTAGCCAGCAGCTCAACTGAACAGATGAAAACAGAAGCTGATGGAGAGGACTGTGGGGTATCAGAACCAGCCAGGAACTTAGATCCAGCTAGTCATTTACAACCAACTAGTGATGGCAAGACTTCAGACTCTTCTGAACCTGAGACTGAAGACAGTGATGATGATTGGGAACCTCAGTCAGGTTTAGACTCAGTGAAACACAATGAAGTCCTTATAAGTCATAAGAGATCTTATACTGGTGAGAAACCATTTAGTTGCTCAGACTGTGCTAAAAGTTTTGGTTTTAAAGAACACTTGAAGACACACATGAGAGTCCACACGGGAGAAACCATTTAGTTGCTCAGACTGTGGAAAAAGTTTTCGTGCTAAAGGAGAGTTGAAGGCACACATGAGAATCCACACAGGGGAGAAACCATTTAGTTGCTCAGACTGCTAAAAGTTTTGGTTTTAAAGAACACTTGAAGACACACATGAGAGTCCACACAGGGGAGAAACCATTTAGTTGCTCAGACTGTGGTAAAGGTTTTGGATTTAAAGGAAACTTGAAGAAACACATGAGAGTCCACACAGGGGAGAAACCATTTAGTTGCTCAGACTGTGGAAAAAGCTTTCGTGCTAAAGGACACTTGAAGAGACACATGAGAGTCCACACAGGGGAGAAACCATTTAGTTGCTCAGACTGTGGAAAAAGTTTTGGTGATAAAGGAGACTTGAAGAGACACATGAGAGTCCACACAGGGGAGAAACCATTTAGTTGCTCAGACTGTGGTAAAAGTTTTCGTGCTAAAGGACACTTGAAGAGACACATGAGAGTCCACACAGGAGAGAAACCATACAGTTGTAGTGGTTGTTGGAAAGGATTTAATCATCTGTCACAAGTCAAAAACCATAAGTGTTGTGGTGAGAGCAGCAGCAGGTGAAGCTGCAGAGCTGCTGGTTGAGCTGAACTGTTCAGCAGTAACAGAACAATAAACTAGAGACACATCATGACAGTCCATCATTCAGGAGGAAACCCAAACCCTTCTCGTCAATGTTGTGGTTAGGGATGCAGCCAGATCTGAATACTGCTCATACAATCTTTTACTAAACAAAGTGTTTGTTCATTTTCTCAAGTACAAAATCTGTCATGAATAATCAACTACATGAATTTGACCAGAACAGTGTGATTAGTTAGATAGAATTAAAACCTATAATCTACATTGAAGTTTGTTGCAAGTATATATATATTTATATATTTATTTTATTATTATTTAAATATATATATATATATATATGCCTTATATATATATATATATATATATATATTTAGCAGCCTGCAAGTAATTACAATCAATAAAGGAAGATTGTTTTAATATGGAAATGGAATTACTGTCATGATTAACTCAACATATTCTACATTATATTATTTAAACAAATTCCCTGTGGGAATTTGATAATATTGACCTGGCTTTGGAAACACTGTGTCACCTTTTCTGGAAATTCAGTGTATTGGCTAATGTAAGGATTTGTCTTATGGAGTGTGGGCTTGACAAAAAATGTCTCAATTCGCTCAGCACTTCAGTGCAATGGTATTTATTTGGTGCTCCATAATAAAAAAGAAAAATAGACGTCCATTTAATAAAGGCAAAAGAAAGTATTTACAAAAGCAAAGCACTAGAAAACGGCTCCAAAAAAGCGATGGCAGCTACAGTTCTGGGCACAGCCAACCCCAGTCTGCCGTAACTGTGGAGGATGAGCTCCCGTTGTACTCGATGGGAGATACCATATACCCATTAACAATTAATCAACCTAACATATGTATAAAAACATCTGCAAAGATCCACAATGTTTATAACAATATAGTAACACATGCTAGTCCATAATATTAAGTTAACTAATTGTTTTGTTTACAATAATAAATCCACATAATTATTGATGATTATAAATTGTGTCTTAAATACATTACAGGGAGGTAAATGGTGAAGTATTTGCAGACCCAGAACTAGGCATTGTGGTGCGTGCACTCACTACAATGACAGTGGGAAGAAATGCAGTGTTTGTGTGTGAGTATGTGTATGCCAGTATGCGTAAGGAGCGCATTTACCAAGTGCTGCCCGCGGCTAGTGATGGCTTCTCCGTCACATTACCACCCTCCTCTCCTGCCGTGACGATGTTAGGCAGCCAAGAGAGATAGTCTGCAGTCATGCTGTCCTCTCCTGCTTTATGGCGCACGCAGAACTTGAAAGGCTCAAGCTCAAGATACCACCGTGTTACTCTGGCATTCCGATCCTTCATTGTTTGGATCCAGGTCAGCGCTCTGTGGTTTGTATGAAGATCAAACTCCCTGCCGAGGAGACCGTACCTCAGGCTGTCGAGAACCCACTTGATGACGAGACACTCTTTCTCAATGGTGGAGTACCTGGTTTCCCGAGGTAAGAGTTTCCGACTAAGGTAAAGGACAGGCTGCTCTTCCCCAGGTTCTCCTTGTGCCAGCACAGCTCCAATACCCGGCCCCGAGGCATCCACCTGGACAAGGAACTGTCGATTACAGTCTGGGCTGTGGAGTACAGGAGAAGACCACATGTGGGCTTTAAGAGCCTGAAAAGCACTTTCACATTCGGCTGTCCACCTCACTGGGTTGCTCGCCAGCTTCGTCAGAGGTGCAGCAAGAGTGGCAAACTGGGGAACAAATCTGTGATACCATCCTACCAGACCAAGGAAGGACCTTTTCTTTGTGTGGGGTCTGTTGGTCTGTTCAAGATGGCTTCTACCTTGTCCACTTGTGGACGGGCGTCCCCCCGTCCTAACTGGTAGCCCAGGTGCTTTGTTTACCGTCTTGCCCACTCACATTTTCTGCAGGGTTAAGCCAGCGGCATGGATCTTTCCCAGGACCCTGCGCAGATGTTCTGGATGTTTGGACCAGGTCTGGCTGTAGATAACCACTTCATCAAGGTAGGCGGTGCTCCAGTCTTGGAGCCCCCAGTCCATCAGCCGCTGGAAGGTTGCACGTGTGCCGTGGAGGCCGAAGGGCATGACAGTGACCTGGAACAGTCCCAGTGGGACCTGCCAGTAACCTTTGCAGAGATCCAGTGTGGTCCAATCCTGTCCAGCAGGTCATCAATGCGGGGCATGGGGTAGGCATCAAAGAAGGAGATGGCATTCAGTTTGTGGAAATCAATGCAGGATGACAATGGGGCTGCTCCACTCACTGTCTGAGGGCTCGATGACTCCCAGCTCCAGCATGGTCCGAATCTCCTCCTTCAAGGCCCCGACAAGTCGCTCTGGCACTCTATAGCAGCACTGGCGTACTGGACCCTGGTCAGACTTGACTCTGATGGTGTGTTTCAGGACATTGGTCAGCCCTGGCCTCTGCTGGAACAGCTGTGGAAAGACATCAAACACCAACTGTAGCTCCACTGATTGGTTGCCATCAAGGTGGCAGAGGTCGACCTTCTCAGGCCCCTTCCAGGCCTCCACAACCCCTTCCGAGTCATCCTCCTCTGCAACCTGGCGGACCAAGAGGGTTGTGCTTTTGACTGGACTCCCTCTCTTCTTCCATCCCTTCAGCAGGTTGATGTGGTAAATCTGCCGCTCTTTTCCCTTCTCTGGGTGCAGAACTTCATAGGTGGTCAGGCCCACTTTCCTCACCACCGTGAATGGGCGTTGTCACTTAGCAAGGAGCTTTCTATAAGAGGATGGCAGGAGGAGCAGAAGAAGAAGAAGAAGAAGAAGAAGAGGACTTGCCACTTGTCCCAATCTTTTCCCATATCAGACACAAACTTTCTGAGGATACGTTTCAGAGTCTGATTAAATCTCTCAACCATGCCATCCGTATCAGGGTGGTAAGGGGTTTTCTTCAAGGCAGTGATCCCCGAGTCCTTGTGCCGATGACCCATCAGATGTGAAGTGAAGTTTGTTCCCTGGTCAGTCAGGATCTCCTCAGCGATACCTACACACGAAAACAGCTGGACAAGGGCACTGATCAGCTTTGAGGTGGTAAGCAAGTCTCAACATGGTGCATTAATTTAGACCAGTGATAAGGACTACTATGTCAAAGTCATGTGGGTATCTGAAATTATGGAACAAAGAGAATAGGCGTGCTCGACTCCAAACTTCAACTTCTTCGGGTGCCGACTCAAGAAACATAAGCTATATAGAAAAATGTCTGCACTCGTGTATATATTCATGCCAGTCTTTTATTTGCACAGCAGGTATAGTGCTAATGCTAATCTAATGCTAAACCCCTTACTCATCACTGCCATCTTTACGAGAGGGCTGGTTTAGCCTCCCGCCCAGCCACGACTTCCAGCGCTGCTTAGAGTCTTGGCCTTTTTGGCATGATGGCGCCTGTGTTTGGCTTTGCCGCTGTCCGTCCATCCAGTGTGGTCCTACCTGTCCTATGTGTCGTTGTGTTGCTAGCGCACCTGTTTGTTCCTGATGTGTCCGCTGCTTGGGTGTATGACCGCCAGACCCTTCTTGATATTCGATCATCTATGGTGGATTTCTATGGCACGTTTCCGTGGGATGGTGTCTTCCAACCCTCGTTCTCTCCGTCCTTCGTGCCACTCCCTTGTCAGCCGTATGGAGGCCTTCCTCACCGAAGCTCCCGCAGACGCTGGAGGAAGCGGGGGAAAAGGGCCGGAGTACAGGTGAAGCTGCGGAGGCTCTGGAAGCAAGGAGTTGCTGTTAATCCAGGCCGATTGCTGTATATGGGCCTGCCCTCGGCTTGTTCTGCTCCATCAGTGGATCTTGGCGTCAGATTCTCCTGCCTCCGACCTGTGTTTCCGGCTGACTGTTTTCCCCCCGGTGAGACGTTCCTTGGAGCGCGGTGGAGCGGACTCTCGGTGCTTGCACCCCTTGGCTCGGGCCTCTACTGCTGCTGGTGGTGGATCTGTGCCTTTCAGGATGGCACTGGTAAATGCCCGCTCCATCGCAAATAAATCTTTCATACTGAACGATTTATTCATCTCAAAAGACTTGGATTTCCTGTTTCTGACAGAGACTTGGCAGAGGAGTGAGGATTACGGCCCCCTAATCGAACTGTGCCCACCGGATTGTACTTTTATCAGCACTCCCAGGACCTCGGGCCGGGGTGGAGGACTCGCTGTGGTGTTTAGGAGCTGCTTTGCAAGTCGGACGGTGAGCACTGGGTCTTTCTCCTCGTTTGAACTGCAGATGACCAAAGTTGGTCGTTCAAATCCGTTTTATTGTATTTTAATTTACCGCCCCCCTGGCTCAAATAGTTCTTTTATATCTGAATTCAGTGATTTTTTATCGTCTATCATTAGGCTGGACAGAGTTATTATGGTTGGTGATTTTAATATTCACGTTGATGACAATACAAGCAGTTTTGCTGCTGATTTTCTTAATGTCACTGAGTCTTTAAATTTTATTCAACATGTGTCTGGTCCCACACACATTAGGGGTCATACCTTGGACCTTGTTTTTACGCTTGGTTTAAATATTGATTCTATTTCCTCTGAGGAGCTGCATGTTACTGATCATGAATGTGTTTTGTTCAACCTGTCTTTTAAGTTAGATTATCTGCCCTGTAAACGAGTAAATTGCTCTCGCATCTTAAATCCCCTCTCAGCAGAGAAATTTTCTGCAGCTTTTGACCCAAACGCAGTGCGATCTTCTCACGCTGACGTTGATTGTCTGGTCCACTCCTTTAATGTGCATTGCTCTTCCATTTTGGATGAAGTGGCTCCTCGTAAAACTCGACTTGTTCCCTCCGTCAGTTCATCCCCCTGGTTAAACGACACTATTCGTTGTTTCAGGCGTAAATGTCAGAGGGTGGAGCGACTGTGGAAATCCACCAAGCTCCAAGTTCACCGTATCTATTATAAAGACCTTTTAACTGAATTTAACAATATGGTTAAGGATGCGAGGGCTTCTTACTTTGCTAACCTAATATCCTCCAGTAAATGAAATCCTAAAGTCCTATTTGACACCATCAACAACATTGTCACTCCTGCACCCCCTGATGTGCCTGTATTTTCAAATGAGGATTGCAGTAACTTTCTCTCCTTCTTTGTGGATAAGGTTAGAGATGTTAGGGCAAGCATCATCCCCTCTTCCACTCCCCTTTCCGTCTGCCCAACTCGGCCATCAATTTTGAACTGCTTCTCTCCCATTTCCCTGCAAGACCTCATTGATCTGGTGGGCACTATGAAAACTTCTTCAGGCCCCTTAGATATCTTACCAACGTCTATGTTTAAAAATGTACTTAGGTCTATTGGTCCGTGCCTGGTGTCTATTATTAATAGCTCCCTGCAATCTGGTTGTGTCCCATCTTATTTTAAACATGCAGTTGTTCAGCCTCTCCTAAAAAAAAACTAACCTTGATCCATCCCTGCCCAAAAACAATAGGCCTATATCCAAGTTGCCTTTTATTTCAAAAATTTTAGAAAAAGTTGTTGCCAAACAGCTTGCTGCTGTTCTGAATGCACACAACATTCTTGACAAGTTCCAGTCTGGTTTCCGTCAGAAGCGTTCCACTGAAACAGCTCTTCTCAGAGTCTCCAATGACATCATGATGTCTTCTGATGTGGGTGAATGCTCTGTTTTGGTGCTGCTGGATCTTAGCGCAGCTTTCGATACTGTAGATCACTGCATTCTGATCGAAAGGCTCAGGCAGTGGGTGGGTGTCTCTGGGAGCGCCCTGGACTGGTTCTCCTCCTATCTCTTGGATAGGAGTTTTTCTGTGTCGGTTGGTCCCTACATGTCTGCAACTGCTGCCCTGTCCTGCGGTGTGCCCCAGGGTTCTGTTTTGGGTCCTATCTTATTTGCTTTATATATGCTTCCCATAGGACTGATTATTAGCAAATTTAAAGGTGTTTCTTATCACTGCTACGCTGATGATATTCAGCTGTACATCTCTTTTAAGCCAGATAAGACTGACAAACTGTCTGTTTTGCACGATTGTCTGAGTGCCATTAAGGACTGGATGGCCAACAACTTTCTACAGCTTAACGCAGACAAGACTGAGGTTCTTATTATTGCTTCAGACAGTATCGTTTCCAAGGTTGCGCAGTGTATTGGGTCCCTTTCCTCAACTGTACGGTCTAACCTTAGAAATCTTGGTGTTATTTTTGATCAGGCTATGTACTTTGATCAACACATTAAGTCATTGTCCCGTACATGTTTTTTCCATCTTAGAAACATTGCCAAACTCAAGTCTGTTGTGTCACAAGCTGAGTTGGAGATGATTATTCATGCCTTTATATCATCCCGCCTGGACTACTGTAATTCCCTTTTCACCTGCCTCAGCAAGTCATCCCTGGATCGTGTACAAATGGTCCAGAACACTGCTGCGAGGCTGTTGACCAGGTCCAGCAGGACGTCTCACATCACTCCCATCTTAGCTTCCTTACATTGGCTTCCCATCAAGTTTAGGATTCAATTTAAGGTTCTTGTAATCACATACAGAGCCCTGCATGGTCAGGCACCTGTGTACATCTGCGACCTGCTCCATCCCTACAACACCAGCAGGTCACTCAGGTCTTCTGACCAGGCTGACTGCTCGTCCCTCACTCCAGACTCAAAACAAAAGGTGATCGAGCCTTTGAAATTGTAGCACCTAAACTATGGAACGCTCTTCCACTGGACTTAAGATCTGCGTTCTCTGTTGACACTTTTAAAAAGCAGCTGAAGACTCATCTGTACAGACTGGCCTTTGTCTAGCCTCTTGTGTCTGTATTTCTGTGTGTTTTTATGTCCTTTGTTTTTATGTTTTATTGTTTCTTACTATTTGATGGTCTTATTTTAACTATTTTACTCCTGTGAAGCACTTTGTGACTTTGTTCTGTGAAAGGTGCTATATAAATAAACTTTACTTTACTTACTTTACTTACCTTGGTCTCCGTAGATGGTTCCATTGGCACTCCTTTATCTACAAAGCCATTATTGGTAGATTCCCTGGTTACCTCTGCAGTCTCTTAAACTGGAATTTTAGGAAGTGCAATCTGCGTTCTAATGACTTATTGCTTTTTACTGTACCACGCCCATCCACTGAGTTTGAAAAGATGGCATTCAGTTACTCTGCCCCCTGGTGCTGGAACCTCCTTCAGAAGGATGCCAAGTTAGATGCTCTCATTCCCATAGGTGACTTTAAAGGTCTGCTCCAATCAATTAAGTCTGAAAGTTGCACGTTTCAACAATCCTCATCCCTAGTTCTCCCATTCTATTCTGTGTCTGTCTCCTGCTCTGTCTGTCTCCTGCTCTGTGTCTGTCTCCTGCTCTGTGTCTGTCTCCTGCTCTCTGTCTGTCTCCTGCTCTGTGTCTGTCTCCTGCTCTGTCTGTCTCCTGCTCTGTCTGTCTCCTGCTCTCTGTCTGTCTCCTGCTCTGTGTCTGTCTCCTGCTCTGTGTCTGTCTCCTGCTCTGTCTGTCTCCTGCTCTTCTAAGCGGGAGTCAGATGCAGGGAGAGGAGTTTTCTTACTCTTCCCCCCCCCTTGCCCTAGCTTTCTCTTTCCCTTCCTCCTCATTTTACTACAATAGGTCACGCTAAATGGATATTGCATAATGTGATACAGTTGTTGTACTTACTGTATGTATTATTATTATGTATTTATTGTTATGTCTTTGTCTTGTTGCTCTTTGTTGTATATTGGCTGCTTTTTGACTTGCTCCAGGGCTCCCTTGAAAAAGAGATTTCGATCTCAATGAGACTCACCTGGTTAAATAAAGGATAAATAAAAAATAAATAAAATAAAATAGTATGTACGCATTTCAGCCCTTGGCCCTCCTCAGCGTTTCCGTGGTATGTGAAAATAACTAACACCCCTCCAGCCAATCAGAATCAAATATTCACCCAGGCCATTCACCCATAATAAATATTAATGGATGATATTTTGAGCGTTGACTTTTTTGTCATGTCATGTTTCCTCTAGCAGGAGGAAGTTGAGCCACTTTTGAGGGAATATTGAGGTTATTTTGATGTGTCTCTGGTCTGTGGAAGTTGTAGGTCTACTGCTTTGAACCTGCATTTACATGCTTAGTGTAACATTGCCTTGCTATATTTTGTAGCAATATGTGCGCTTGACAATTAACATTGTAGGCTCTTTTAAATAGTCGCTATTTCATGACTATTCATGTTAAATATAATTTAATTTATAAAACTGGCACTTTTGACATTATTATCTCTATTTTAAAATATAGGCCTAAATATTTTTTGTGGGGCCCCTTGAGTATTGGAATCTGTTGAATCTAAAAAGGCGAAAAGGTCATTTTTCATTTCAGTGTGTGACTCTACAGTTGAATCTTCTCGTGCCCCTCCAGGCCGGCAGGAGGCGCGCTCTGCTCTTTCCGCTTCACTCAAGCACGAACCACGTTGATCCGGAAGTCAGCGGCTCTATTTACTTTCCCGCTTGCTGCCTGTCTTTGTTTGTCGGAAGGCTAAAGTGCGCAGAAAAGGAGTAAAATGTGCGCCGTGCAGCTGCTGAGGGTGTCTGTACAGGAGCGGATCAGCGCCGCTGCTGTAGACTTTCTGCTGCTGGTGGAAAAAGGAAAAGAAACGGCTGAAATCCCGGAGCTGAGAGCGCTGCTCACCGAGCGGCTAACGGCGGCTGCGGAGGAGATTTTCGGGCTGTTTGAGAAAACCGTGGCGGAGTACGAAGACAAAGTTCACCGGTCAGAGCAGGAGATCCGCCGCCAGAGGAAGCTGCTCGATGTCGTGTTGAAACCCGAAGTGAAGCTGCACAGAGCAGGTTAGTCAGTCCGGACCGTAGCTAGGAGCAGCGTCAAACTATCCACATTAAGAGGGGATGACTTCCGGTCACAGCTTTCAAAATAAAACCCCATCGACGAAAATATGTTGCAAGGTTTTTTGGGTAACTATTAAAGTTAAAATAAGGAATATATTGAAGATGAAGCTGTAGTAAATGAAAGTAGTAAACTTTGTTGGTTCCTCTAAAGGGAAACGTCACTGTTCTGTCCACCCCAATGCTTTTCCAAAAATGACAAGCTTTACGCTCGTGAAGGGGAACTCACCGTACTTCTGGGCAGTGTTGTAGTCGAGACCACCTAAACCGAGTCAAGGCCAAGACCAGAGCGTATCAAGTAGGGATGTTCCTAATGACTAATTTCCCTGTCGATTAAACGAAAATTTAAATTTAGACTAGTCTAAAAGTAAGAAAACACTCAGAAAACAGTCAAAATTGAGCACAATTTAATCTATAAGGTTAAAACGTTGTCCGAAAACATATTGCGTGTATTTAAGAGCCATTTGAAACCGTTAATCACATTCTTCAATAACTGTGGCACTTTGCACCGTTTATTATGAACATTGCACATTACAAAACATGACAACTCACCCTGGCACCGTGTGTTCAGGCTCAATATAGTCCATAAACTTTCGGAAGCCTTGCCTTCAACAAAGTTGAGTGGAAGCATATCTTGCGCAGTCATTGCCGTGATGAGCTGCGTTATCTTTTCAGACCGAGTGGGATCACAGCGTCTGCGGGTTGGGGCGGTAAACGATGTCATATTGGTTTGCCGAGTGTGGCTAATGTTAGCAGTGTTAGCACCAGCAGCCTGCTCTCCTTGCAGGTTAATGTCCACATGCCTGTGCTGAATGTGGTTACGCGTTGCTCCGGTCGAGAGGTTATATGCCAGTTTATTCTGACACAGCCTACATACAACCTTATTTTCCTTTTCTAGATCAAAATACTGCCAAACCGCGCTGGTTTTACGAGACGTCGTCTCTGTCCGGTCCCACTTTCCACCTCGCTGGTTTACATCCGGGCATAACCGCCTGCTTTTAATGGTTAATAAACTTTCAAACTTAAAATAAGCCAAGTTATTGGTTGCAATTTGAAGGGGAAAGTTTTACATCCAATCACAGTAAAAAATAAATAAATCAGACAATGCACCGGCAGGTAATGATGTTACTGCAATTGTGGTCTCGACTGAGTAAAAATGCAGTCGATTCCGAGACGAGACCGAGACCATCACAATGTGGTCTTAAGACCGGTCTCGAGACCAAGACCGATCTTGAGTACTACAACACTACTGGGATACAAAAAATGGCACCGATTAGCCCATAGGGGGCACTATAATAAGCGCCCAAAGTCTAAGGCTCATACCCACCGTCCCGTTAGTGGTAGAGTTCTGAAACTTGGTATTCATATGTATCTGATCATGGTGAACAATTTTGCCAATGGGACCCATAAGCTCCGCCTCTAAAAAATTTCTGCCATTTTTGATTTTTTGAAAAATCTTGAAAAATCTTCTTCGCATGAACGGTAAATCAGAATGTCAAATTTGGTATGCAGGCTCATTGGACCTGCATTTACTTTGTTTGAAAGTAGCTAAGCAATCAGTCAAAAATGGCAGAGTTATTGACCATTGGATTTTTCAACTTTGGCACAAAAAGTTCGCATGATTGTAAAATCATGCCACAGTAATCAATCAGCTTGAAACATGTAAGAGTGGTCAGAAACATCATAATAAAACGACCTGTCAAAACACATAATAATATGTTGACATTTGAGCAAATTACAGCCCTTTGAAGTTGTTGAACAAAGACTCTATTTCCCATAATTCCTTGGGTGCTCTTATGAACAAGTCAGAATGACACACAATTTAGTATGCAGGCTTCTTAGACTTGCCTTTACTTTGTTTTAAAGTAACTAGGGAATCGGTCAAAAAATGGTGGAGTTATTGACCAATGCAGTGGAAACCTTCTTCTTAAATTGGTTTTATTGGAATGAGATTATTTGATTTATGCTCACTCTGTGTGTATGTGTGTATTTCAGTCTTGCCTCCAGACGTCCAGCAGCTGTTGGTCTGTAAAGAAGAGGTTCCCCCTGAACAGCAGGACTGGAGCCCCAGTCTGGACCAGGAGGACCCAGAGCCCCCACACATTAAAGAGGAACAGGAGGAACTCTGGACCAGTCAGGAGGGAGAGCAGCTTCAAGGGCCGGAGGAGGCCGATATCACCGAGTTCCCGTTCACTCCTGTCCCTGTGAAGAGTGAAGATGATGAAGAGAAACCTCAGTCCTCACAGCTTCATCAAAGCCAAACTGAGGAGAACAGAGAGGCAGAGCCTCTAGCCAGCAGCTCAACTGAACAGATGAAAACAGAAGCTGATGGAGAGGACTGTGGAGTATCAGAACCAGCCAGGAACTTAGATCCAGCTAGTCATTTACACCCAACTAGTGATGGCAAGACTTCAGACTCTTCTGAACCTGAGACTGAAGACAGTGATGATGAATGGAAGGAGACTAGAGAACCTCAGTCAGGTTTAGACTCAGTGAAACACAATGAAGTCCTTATAAGTCATAAGAGATCTTATACTGGTGAGAAACCATTTAGTTGCTCAGACTGTGCTAAAAGTTTTGGTTTTAAAGGACAGTTGAAGACACACATGAGAATCCACACAGGGGAGAAACCATTTAGTTGCTCAGACTGTGCTAAAAGTTTTGGTCATAAAGGAGACTTGAAGAAACACATGAGAATCTACACAGGGGAGAAACCATTTAGTTGCTCAGACTGTGCTAAAAGTTTTCATCATAAAGGAGACTTGAAGACACACATGAGAGTCCACACAGGGGAGAAACCATTTAGTTGCTCAGACTGTGGTAAAAGTTTTGGTCATAAAGGAGACTTGAAGAAACACATGAGAGTCCACACAGGGGAGAAACCATTTAGTTGCACAGACTGTGGTAAAAGTTGTAGTGATCAAGGAAACTTGAAGAAACACATGAGAGTCCACACAGGGGAGAAACCATTTAGTTGCGCAGACTGTGGTAAAAGTTTTGGTGATAAAGGACACTTGAAGAGACACATGAGAATCCACACAGGGGAGAAACCATTTAGTTGCTCAGACTGTGCTAAAAGTTTTGGTTTTAAAGAACACTTGAAGATACACATGAGAGTCCACACAGGGGAGAAACCATTTAGTTGCTCAGACTGTGGAAAAAGTTTTCGTGCTAAAGATGAGTTGAAGAAACACATGAGAGTCCACACAGGGGAGAAACCATTTAGTTGCACAGACTGTGGTAAAAGTTGTAGTGATCAAGGAAACTTGAAGAAACACATGAGAGTCCACACAGGGGAGAAACCATTTAGTTGTGCAGACTGTGGTAAAAGTTTTGGTTATAAAGGACACTTGAAGAGACACATGAGAATCCACACAGGGGAGAAACCATTTAGTTGCTCAGACTGTGCTAAAAGTTTTCATCATAAAGGATACTTGAAGATACACATGAGAATCCACACTGGTGAGAAACCATTCAGGTGCTCAGACTGTGGTAAAAGTTTTCGTTTTAAAGAACACTTGAAGATGCACATGAGAGTCCACACAGGGGAGAAACCATTTAGTTGCTCAGACTGTGGTAAAAGTTTTGGTTTTAAAGGAAACTTGAAGAAACACATGAGAGTCCACACAGGGGAGAAACCATTTAGTTGCTCAGACTGTGGAAAAAGTTTTCGTGCTAAAGGAGACTTGAAGACACACACAAGAATCCACACAGGGGAGAAACCATTTAGTTGCTCAGACTGTGCTAAAAGTTTTGGTTTTAAAGAACACTTGAAGATACACATGAGAGTCCACACAGGGGAGAAACCATTTAGTTGCTCAGACTGTGGTAAAAGTTTTTGTCATAAAGGACACTTGAAGAGACACATGAGAGTCCACACAGGGGAGAAACCATTTAGTTGCTCAGACTGTGCTAAATGTTTTGGTGATAAAGGAGACTTGAAGAAACACATGAGAATCCACACAGGGGAGAAACCATTTAGTTGCTCAGACTGTGCTAAAAGTTTTGGTGATAAAGGAGACTTGAAGAGACACATGAGAATCCACACAGGGGAGAAACCATTTAGTTGCTCAGACTGTGCTAAAAGTTTTGGTGATAAAGGAGACTTGAAGAGACACATGAGAATCCACACAGGGGAGAAACCATTTAGTTGCTCAGACTGTGCTAAAAGTTTTGGTGATAAAGGAGACTTGAAGAGACACATGAGAATCCACACAGGGGAGAAACCATTTAGTTGCTCAGACTGTGGTAAAAGTTTTCGTCATAAAGGACAGTTGAAGACACACATGATAATCCACACAGGGGAGAAATCATAAGTGTTGTGGTGAGAGCAGCAGCAGGTGAAGCTGCAGAGCTGCTGGTTGAGCTGAACTGTTCAGCAGTAACAGAACAATAAACTAGAGACACATCATGATAGTCCATCATTCAGGAGGAAACCCAAACCCTTCTAGTCAGTGTTGTGGTTCGGGATGCAGCCAGATCTGAATTTGAGTTTCCATTAGCCAGTATATGCCAGGTTTTGGTTGGTAAAACGTGCAGTTTTCTGACGAAAATATCATTGGCCAAAATGTCTGGCAGACGGCTCAGATGGTTACCATGGTTACCATGGCATTTGCGCAGGCATTTCTCTGTTTTTATACAGAACAAACACTGGCTCAGGTTGGCCTTTTTTCCTGCTTTTCTCCTCTATTGTCAGGTGGGTCAGTAGGTTAAGTAACTTGCTCGGACAGCTGATGGAATGTTTACGTGGTGCGTAATGGTTTCCATGGTTACCGTGGCTTTTTACATTTTTTGATTGAAAGAAATAGGCAGGTGTGGGTATTATATAAATGAAAGATCATGTCTGCTAATCCTCCTTTTTGTAATCTTTGCTTTATGGTTTTTACATTTTTCAATTTTATTAAAATATGCTTTCAGTTTCAAAGATATTAAAATAAGTTTTGCTTGCTGACCATTTTGTTTTATGAATCGGGTATCTTCCCAATAAAATAAGGAGATTGGTTATAAAAGAGATTTCAGTGTCCATGTTGTCGTCATGAAAATAAAACAGGATGTCCTTTTTTGTGCGATGTCCATAAGAAGTCCTGAAGCCCACTCCAGAGTTCTCTAACATAACATTTCCAAAATAAATGTTCAGTTGTTTCAGGGCAAGAATTCCAAAATACACATTTGTCATCAGAGGCAACTTTGTATGTTTTTACAGAATAAATTCTGTGAATAAGTTTATAAGACACTTCTTTCACTTTGTTTAATATACAATATTTATTTGGTACAGTGAAGACCTTATCCCAAAGTATCTGTCCCAGCGCCGCATTCCAGTATATTTTAGAAATAGGAACACAGGTATCCAGAGTAAGTTTTCGTAAGTATTTGTTATTGCATTTAGGGCTTAGAATATCCATTCCCTCTAATTTAAAGTCTAGAAGAGAAAGCGAAGGGTGTTGGATCATACCAAGAGGGAAGGCTTCAGTTATGGTTTGGTATTCAGCCAGTCTAATGCAGACATTGTATTTGGTTATAAAGTCTTCAAAGTTGTATACGTCACCCATACCATTAATGAATTGTTTAACAGAGATAACATCATGACAGGATTTGGGAGAAAATTGGTTTTCTCTTATGTATTATATTCGTATTGTTCCAGATTGTATATAGATGTGGAGAAAAATTATGCTTCTGCATGAGATTTCAAATTTCTCTGTGAAAATTAGAGAGTTTAACTGGAATTTTTCCTACATCAAAAGGGCATTTCAAAAGGAATTCTAAACCTGAAATTTCTTGAAAAACCAAGCTTGGAATTAAGATCTATAGCATTCATACCTCCCTCTTTCTTATCACGACATAGCATTTCTTTTCTTAAATAATGAGGTTTGTTCCTCCAGATAAAGTTGAATAAACTGGGTACATCGAATGTAAGAGATGTATATACTAATCTAGATAAGCCTTCCATTTTTGACAATAGTATGCGGCCACCAATAAATAAATCTCTTAAAAACCACATCGAATTTGTTATTAATTTTGTCTATTATAGGTAAAAAGTTCAAATCAGACCTTTTCTTTTGATCCTTACAAATCCTAACTCCAAGATAAGTGACAGTGTCTTCAACAGGTATATCAGATATCATTGTAAGGTTGTACTTTTGTACTTAAAGATAGTCTGGATACATAAGAAAAGGCTTTAATGCACTCTATAGCTTTCTTCATTTCACACTGGTCCCTTAAAAAGAAGATAGTGTCATCGGCAAGCTGCAAGCATTTAATCTCTCTATCTCTGATTTGAATACCTTTAAATGGATTTGTGTTAATATGAATAGCCATAACCTGTGTAACAAGCAAAAATACAAAAGGAGAAATTGCGCAACCTTGTTTAATTCCACGGTTTATATCAAATCTCTTTGATGTCCCTTGACTTAATTTGATTGAGTTGCAGTTACTCTAACATCCTGTCGTGCTCTGTGGCTTGTATAAAAATGCTGAGCATGCCCAGTTGAGCTCGATTTTGGATCAAGATGGCAAGAGGAAAAGATCTAAGTGACTTTGAAAGAGGATTCATTATTGGGGCGCGGATGGATGGCAGGAACTTCAGTCACAAAGACTGCTCACCTGGCTCCTGTTTCAATAGGATCAGTGACTAAAGTGACATCTGCATTTAGATCTATGGGAAAGACATCAGTAAATGGGGTCGGAAATTGTGGTTGAAAGCGCACATTCTCTGACCGTGATGCTCGTGCATTAGTGCGATATGTAAGAAAAAACAGAAGAGCAACTCTTCCTCAGGTGACTGAGAATGTCAATGCAGGATGTGATCAGACTGTCAGCAAGAACAGTCCGTCCACAGCTACATAGAGAGGGATATTATGGTAGGGTCGCAGTCCAAGAGAACGGGACAGGCCTGAATGCTCGACCCCTACAGTGAGGGGGTCCGCTGGCTCTGTTACGCTGTGGGGGGCATTTTCCTGGCATGGTTTGGGTCCACTTGTCCCCTTAGGGTCACTGCAAATCAATACAAAGTTATTCTGAGTGATCACCTTTATCCTATGAAGAAACATTTCTATCCTGATGGGAGTGGTCTCTTCCAGGATGACGACGCCCCCATCCACAGGGCATGACAGCTCACTGAATGGTTTGATGAGTGTTAAAATGATGTGAATCATCTGCTGTGGCCTTCGCAGTCACCAGATCTCAACCCAGTTGAACACCTTTGGGAGATTTTGGACCAACGTGTTAGATGGCGCTCTCCACCTCCATCATCAAAACATCAAATGAGGGAATATCTTTTGGAAGAATAGTGTTCCATCCCTGCAGTAGAGTTCAGAGACTTGGAGAATCTGCCAAGGAGCACTGAAGCTGTTCTGGCGGCTCGTGGCCCAACACCTTACTAAGACACTTTATGTTGGGTTTTCCTTTAATTTGTCACCCGTCTGTATATAAATGATGCATATGGACAGAAAGTATGCATAAGCCACTTTCCACACAAAAATCTGAATTTATAAAAAGACGAACGTGCGTACCTCCATGCATTATGGGTGCGTATCTCTCTTCTTGAGACCGATTCGATACGCATCTTGATACGGAATCAGCAATTCAATGCAAGTAAGATGCATCTCAAGCAGCAACAACTCAATATGATTCATTTCAGGCCTGTCTCAAAGCGATAAGATGCAGTGTGACTACGATGAAATGTGATACTATTCAATATGATGCAAACATTTCCATTTTATTTCTGCTACAGTTTTGCCACTGGATGCAAGAAGGAATGTGTAGGCATACATCAATCCAGTTATGTGTGAGAGAAAGATGTGTATTAAAATGGCCTTCATATTTTCATGACCATGATAACATCCCATTTGAAATCTCATTTGGTGACAGTAAAAAATGAGAATCAATTAGTCAACCTGGGGATGTACTTGGTATGTTATACCTAGACTCCAGTATGTGCAGCAAGTGTCTAAAGCCTCATTCTCTACCACACTGTATGGTCACAGATTATTACGCATAAAATGTGCAATAGCTTCAGTAAAAATCAGGCTAAATTGTAAAAATATTGTGAAATGGTTGACCTGTCTTATTCTTCAACAACCACCAACAGCCTTCAGTTAACTGGTTCTATTATTTTTATCCTTCCTGGTAGATGCTCCACAGCTGCTGGTCAGTGAAGAAGAGGTTCCCCCTGAGCAGCAGGACTGGAGTCCCAGTCTGGACCAGGAGGACCCAGAGCCCCCACACATTAAAGAGGAACAGGAGGAACTCTGGACCAGTCAGGAGGGAGAGCAGCTTCAAGGGCCGGAGGAGGCCGATATCACCGAGTTCCCGTTCACTCCTGTCCCTGTGAAGAGTGAAGATGATGAAGAGAAACCTCAGTCCTCACAGCTTCATCAAAGCCAAACTGAGGAGAACAGAGAGGCAGAGCCTCTAGCCAGCAGCTCAACTGAACAGATGAAAACAGAAGCTGATGGAGAGGACTGTGGAGTATCAGAACCAGCCAGGAACTTAGATCCAGCTAGTCATTTACAACCAACTAGTGATGGCAAGACTTCAGACTCTTCTGAACCTGAGACTGAAGACATTGGAAGGAGACTAGAGAACCTCAGTCAGGTTTAGACTCAGTGAAACACAATGAAGTCCTTATAAGTCATAAGAGATCTTATACTGGGGAGAAACTCTTTAGTTGCTCAGACTGTGGGAAAAGTTTTGGTGATAAAGGAAACTTGAAGAAACACACGAGAATCCACACAGGGGAGAAACCATTTAGTTGCTCAGTTTGTGGTAAAATATTCAGCCAGAGTGGAACATTAAGGTCACACATGATAATTCATACAGGGGAAAAACCTTTCAGCTGTTCAGTTTGTAAAAAACAATTTACCCACAGAGGAAAACTGGTTTTGCATATGAGATTCCATACTGGGGAGAAACCCTACAGTTGTAGTGTTTGTGGGAGAAGTT